>NC_040012.1:12984635-13052545 GCF_000972845.2 Larimichthys crocea
AGTCGCCTATACCGATCGGGCTAATTGGATTTTATAACATCCACCTACTCATCACAAAATAACAGCAAACTCGTGTTTAGAAGCGCGCGGCGAGGGCTAAGTTGCATCTTTCTGTAATGGTAAAAAGGCAGCAGCGATTTTGGATAGTGAAATTTAGAGAGACTGTACAGACTATCCCGTCTTACCCAAATTATCAGACAGAAACTGAGCAACTTCAGCGTTTTCTATAGGATGTCGCGCCGCAAGCAAGCTAAACCAAGATCCCTGAAAGGTAAGTGATAAGCCTATTTTTGGATGGCTCTCAGAACATTTTTATTTTAAGGTGATGACAAGTCTAGACGAGCATGATCTGAACTTATCGCTCACTGAAATGTAACTGTCTTCTACAACCCCCCTCCCCACCTCCTCCTTTTTTTTTTTTTTTTACGCATTTCGAAGTGTTCTTCCTGTTATGTTGCGCATGAAATCGACTGCATATATATACGTACTTGGCATCGGGAGAGAGGGGGGGGGGGGGGGGGGAGAAGCTGGTCGGCTTCAGTTCACATTGTATTGTAATGATAGTTAAAGTGCAAGGACGAGGCGAGGGATATAATTCAAGAGAGAGCAACAGTGCAGCGCGACGCTGGCAAAACATCTGGATGTATTAAAGACGCTCCTGGTCGGAACTTAAGCCGTCTGATGGAATGGGGTGCAGAGTCACGTGACCCCTCCCCCTGTCTGTGAAACTAAGGAGGAAACATTTTATATGTTGGTGAAAGGGAGGGCTGTGATGTGTGTGTGTGCATGTGTGTGTGTGTGTGCACAACAGTTAAAAGAGAAATTAGAGGCGAGCTTTAGTGTCTACTGCTAATTGGACACGTTCATTAAAAAAAAGTTGTAAACATCTGGATTTATCAGTCAGGCTGCCCAAAGCTTGAAATTAATTGAACTTTATGATGTTTATTATTATTATTATTATTTCATATAAAATCTCAGCAGCAGCAGTGTGCCACAATATGACACAGCAGATGATAGCCTATATGATTTTTTTTGTTTTGTTTTGTTTTGTTTTTTAGTTACTTTTGGACTGGTGGTAATCCGATCGTGCATTTGTGTCTTGAGTGTACATGTGTGTGTGTGAGTGAGGGTGAGGGGTGGTGGGGGTGTGGGGAGAGAGCAAAGAGGGAGAGAGAGAGAGAGAGAGAGAGAAATAGAGACAGAGCAACATGCTTGAACACACACACACACATGCACACACAGATATTCACATACTACTTTTCTCTGTAGCATTTTAGTGGGGGAGCTGCTGGGTTTTTGGAGGTTGAGCTCCAGTTCATCTGGCAGGCATTGTATTTTGCTCAGCAAATAATTGTCCACAATTTCACATTCCCAGCTTGTGGTCTGTGGACCCCTTTTCTCTCTTTCCCCTTTCGTTCTCGGAAGTCTTCATCTCAAAGGAAGATTACATGGTCTGCGGTAGTACTTTCATGCAGCCACCATTTTAAATCAATACCCAGGAGAGGGTGGAAATGTGAGTGCATGCACATCTTAAAATTGTCACATTCTGTTTCCAGACCTGCATTTCTCTATTCATAGTAAACAGGTCTATACATAGATTTCCTATTTTCTTAGAACCAGATTGGCATTGACTGCTCTTTTTTTCTTCGTTTTTTTTGTTAGTTGATGTGACATTTGCTATTCTCAAAAGACGCATCACTTATATATAATCGTCCCCTGCCAGCATGACTACATGCTACAAGTGTGTGTCTGTGCATTCAGAGGAACATCTGTCAAGATTTGTGTACATCTATGTGTGCGGGAAAGAGGGATAGAGAGTGAGGAAATCAGTATGCAAATGAAGTCAGAGTGATGACATTGTTTGTTTTGTTATTGTCACTAAAAATTTAAATTGGAAAAATGCGGTGCACAAAACACCACGACTTTTATGTCTTCATTCCGACTGCTGAAGCGGAGCAGAAATGCAGATACGTCATAGATATTTCCCTGATTTGGATCAGACCCAAGCAAGGCCAGGCAGATGTTATTTATTGTTCTTTGTCTATCTCTTTCCTCGGGGACAGTGATGCACTTATACAGATGTCCACAATAACTTTCCTTGTCATTTTTTAAAATAGTTGCTTGACACTGTACTCCTCTCTGTTGTTTGTGTGAGACAGGAATTTTCATTTTATCTGCAGACTTTTTTTTTTTTTATGTTGTTAACGCAGAAGTGGCATCCCTTAATTTGTGTTTTTATCAGTGTCTTCATGCGCATGCATGTGTGCAAGCTTGCGTCTGCATGTACTGTATGTTTTCATGGACAGACTGCGGTTGCAGAGTTCAGGTTTCACTTTTTATAGGTTGTCTTCTGCTGACTTGAGGCAGTGGTCAATGTGGACGGTGCTTTTTTTGCGCAGAAAGAACACTTTGTTCTGCGGAAGGGAAAATAAACAGAAGTGCCAGTGGTACGTGGAGGGAAGGTAGAACGGGCATCATGTGCGGCGTTTTCTGGGCTGGTATGGATATGGACAAGTAGTGTATGTAGAGGAGATGAGAAAATAATGCTGTGACAGTTGGCACTCTTTTTTCCCTTGTGTATAGCAACACACACACCCACTTCCTCAGTATTGGCTGCTTGTGGGAGTCAGAGGTTATGTTTTTGGTCCCATCGAGGAAAAGGGCAACATTACAAGTCCCGTTTCAATTAAGTCTGAGAGACAGATCTGGCTACGTTATTGCTTGGGGGAATAAATGGCACAGGACGAGACCATACATCATTCGCTTATATGCAAACACTTCACCCTAGCCACTGACATTTACTCAATCCTGAGCCTTCTACATTTCTCGACTGTAGGCACATTGTAATTTTGTTTTGATGTGCAGAGGCTTTGGGTCAGCACATTGCCTCAGTCAGTGGTGAGCAGCGAGGAAGGAGGATCTCACTCCAAATCCTGCATGTAGCGTGTGATGACTGCCACGTTGCCTGTCCTACAGCACTTCCTGAATAATGTGAGGCTGGGTTGATATTTTCATTTGGAGCACAAATGACACTCTCAAGCCTCAGTCCTGATGTGTTTATTGGCTGAGTTGGAAGTTTCCACGCCTGTCATCCGCATATATAAATATATTTTCTGCGCCATTTACTTTAAGTATAGCGGTCGTCATGAAATCAGCGCTGTGTCATGTACACCTTAAATATTTGATGTTTTTGAGGAGCTGAAATTTGCCACCAGATGAGTGAACTTTGCCTGGCTGTACATGAAAGGAAATATTATTTTTTACACTTTAAACGTAAAGCCCACAGAACAGGTTGATTTGTGAAGTCTATGAAGGGTGTATTAAAAATAAAGTAAATATGTTAGTCTGTTTTAAGTTGAAATTCCTCTGCTCGGACATAAAGAGACTAGACCTCAAGTACATTTTTATTTCCATTCACGTCAGGGAACTGTGAATAAAACTGCCGAAAAAAATAAAATCGATGTGTGTGTTTAAAAAAAAAAAAAAAAAAAACTTGTCATAATTTGAAACATTTCGTTTTGGAGAAAAGAAACTTGACCAGAGATGAATAACCACTCCCCCTTACACTCCTCATAAACATTGGCCTGTATAACAAAAAGTATGATGGCACTTTTAAGTATTTCTGTCGAAAGGACTACTCAAAAACTCATTTGACTCTTTATTTTAGACATACATTGTATTCAGTATGTTTAATGTTAAATGTAAGAAAAGCCTCTTCTTAATCTAAACGATTAAAAACGCAAAAATATACTCGATTCAGTTCGATTTTTGTCTGCCCTGTTAAAACGTCTACTAACAGTTGCGTCATTCTTAGTTTATAGGAAGCTGCAGCATTCCAGTCTGCTCACAATTAATGATCTGTGGCATAACACCCATTAACACTTTTCTAATGTGACACAAAAATATGGTTAGTATTATCATTAAGGAAAATTATGATGGAGCCGTGGAAAAATCCCATTAGCACGGCTGTCAGTGCTCTTGACATGCGGCTCACTGTGTTGGACTGGGTGTCGCGGGAGCTGGCCGATATCTCTTCTTACTCCATGGCATGTGTCTCTCTCTTGTTGTCATGGATTGTCTGTCACATGGAGAAAGAGTTCTGATTCACAGACAATGATTGATTCCCACCACTGCTGCAAATTAAATGATACGTTGCTCGTATTATTTGCATCTGTCTCATTTTCCTTTATGAATAGCATTAATATTTTTCGGAAGTTAAATTTGTAGTAATTGCATAATCAGATTATTGATTCATGGCATTTTATATCGCTGCTACTGGAGGTCAGTTTTTTCTTTTTCTTTTGAATAAGTGCCGTTATGATTTACTTACAGTACATGGCAATATATGAAGGATTACAAATATTATGCAACGTGATTAACATGCTCCTCTATTGCAAATTATTTATGACACTAATCACCAGTTCAAATAATGCTCATTAAGAAAGTTATTCATGTGCAGTGTGTGTCCTCCTCCCTCCCTTCCCAGCCCTAATTGAGGAGGGTTGACCTCTTGACCCGAGCTAAATTGAGTTGTAGTCCCTGTGGCGAGCGTCTCCTTCCCGGTCAGTCAGGGCGGATTACACAGCCATTGTGTTCGGCACTGTATCGTCCAAGCTGGCTGTAACCAAGCAGATGAGTCACGCATATCCAGGAACACACTCAGGGCTTTTTTCTTCTTTTTTTTTATGTCAGAGAAATGCTGCGAGATGCCCATACACACAATCACACACACACAGAGAAATACAGTGCAATCCTCAAATAAAAGCAGAAATTACAGTATTTATACACACACATTTGTGTGCATACACACACTCTCTTACGCAACAGGAATTCATTTGATGGATTAGGAAAGGTCCAAGCTGCTGAGAGTTTGTCATGTTTTGCTTATTCATGTCTGTTAAATCATTAGTTTTACGAAGGCACGATGTATCATGAGCTGTGCATGTGGTGATCAGTCTGTTTTTGTGTGTGTGTGTGTGTGTGTGTGTTGTTTTTTATTTTGTATTTTGTATTTTTATGTTTTTGACTTTGCGTCTTGTTTTGCTCCCCAATCTATAGAAAATTAATTCATCTCTAAAAAGGGGACATCCTGTCTGGGGGATTGTCACTCTGAATATAATGACAGTTAGTCTACGTTCATTTTTGTGTGTGGCCAGTGTGTTAATTAGTGGCCTTTAATGCGGTGCCACTTGTTGTGGGATTATGTTTTTCCTGCTCCGCGTTTTGAAAATCAAAGGAGCAGTGCTGAAATGGTCCCATGTGTGTTTGGTATTGTATCAACAAAACGGAGCAGCATGATTACAGTTTGTCACTGACTGAGTGATACACTGTACCTTGTCAAACATTAATTAACTGATAGCAGTGATGAATTAACAACAATGTGGTCTGAGTTGTATTCAGTTGAAGTTATAGTCATTATGAGGTGATCATGAGCTTTCGAGTGCATTAATTAAAACCGTCCAGCTATTTGTATTTGTTCCGTGTTATGACTGTTGATCAGATGTCCAGTTAAAATGAGACATCGCAGGAGTTTGCCCTGACTTGACAGGTCACTCTCTATGATCGCTCCTCAGCCAACGATTAATTATCTGGCAGACAGGTTAAAATGAGAAAAGAATTTGCACTGTGATGGAAGTTGTTTACTTTAAATGACAAAACTTTTAATAAGTTCACAGTGGTGACAAATCATCACAAACTGCCGTAATGTTTAAGTTCTTATGGCATTGTAAAACAGAATTTTCTGCCTGAACTCTCCCATCTCACCAACAGGGACAGTAATCAAAACAAAACTCCAGCTCCCACCACCAATCTCTGATAGAACCGTGGGGGATTTATTAGGACCCCCTATCCCTAGCCCATTTAAATGATCCTAGATGCAAGGCGCTCAACAGTGCTGGAGAAACTCATTAAACTCTCAGGGCGTCAGTCACTAAGGCCTCCTTTAACAGGACAAGGTTTCTGTGTTGGCTGATATAGTCCGCTTTGGTGGCTCAGAGGGATATATCTCCATGGTGTCCAACTATGTCTATTCAATCGCTTTTAATTGATTTCGCTAATTAATTGCCAGACCCGTGACCCGTTGTTTTGCATATTTTCTGTGTGCATCAACTAAAATTGTTACGAGGGGAAATATTTCCGATCAGATACGTTTTATATGTGATTGAGTGAATAATGGCATTTCTTTACAAATAATTACAGCATTAATTTGAATGAAAGCTTCTCATAGGAATTTCTTTTGGAACTGAATTTTGGCTGGACGTGGTGAAACATAGTCGGTCCGTCCGTCATTTTCCATCTTCATAAGAAACAGCTCGACACTTTCCTCTTCATTTTTCACTGAGGTTTGACACCCTGCGTGACACTGACTCGTGCTCCCCCGAGGGAAAGGCTTCTGCCACCATAGGATCCTGCCTTAATTATGCAAAGTACAGGATATTTTGTGAGATTTTAAAAGTGCGCCAGTTTCTGCTTTGGCAGTCACTGCCACACTCCCCTACTGGGAGGTCCTGTCAGACTCCCCCTTCCTCTTTGCCCAGGAAAATGAAAGGCTAGAAAAGAAAAGACATAATGGAGAATGCATTTCAACTGCAGGGGTGGAACGCAGAGGCGTAAGAAGTCCTCAGTGAGACCCTCATTTTACATGGAACAGGTGGGAGACTCTTTTGTTCTCTTCCCGCTGTTAAAATCCATTTCATTTCTTGTACTTGACATGCCACAAGGAACTCTCACCAGTTCCAAAAAGGCTCCGATATAAAAGGTTCATACCTTTTACTAAACAGAAGTTGTGTTTTTCAAGGCCAGTGCTGTTGTCAAAAAGTCAAAAGTGGTTTAGTTGCCATGCGCCTAATGAGCAGATTTGAGTGCCAATCAATTATTTTGTCAGCCATCCTGTTAGAGAGCAAAAGCACTTTGCGGCTGCTTTAGCTGTTATGAGACATAGTGTGAATATATATTTGACTAAGTTTTCTTTGCATTTAAGTTTGGATCACAGTCAGCTTTAGTAAGGTCCATATTTATACTGGAATCCAAAAATCGTCTTTTTGATATCCATCTAATTTAGTTCACCAAGGCACCATACAACCTCCTCACTAATGCAGTCATCAAGGTGTTTTTTACTTGGTCACTGTTGATGTTGGGAGGACGTTTCATGGGAGACCTTCATAATTCATCAAGTCATTACCCAGTCCAATATGTTATTTACGTGGGTGGTTGTTTGCCTTGTTGCCAAACCTCATACATATGAAAGGCTTGTGCGGATTCCCAAACCACAGGTTGAGCTGTCGAAAGCTGTTGAAATCTCTTGGAGTTTCCATACAGAAAATCTCAATAGTAAATAATAAAAAAGAAGGAAATCTCAATGTGTCTAACTTGTTTTTCACTGTTAACTGTTTCTTTCCCTCTTTTTCTCCCCCTTCTCTTTTTCTGGCAGTAGAAGACAATGTGACAGAGGACCAGCACAGTCCTGGGCAGACTGCCATTCCAAGCGGTAATGCTCCATTTCATATTTCATCATTTTCGGCTGGAAAGTGGATCATGTGTCTGTGTGTGTGTGTGTGTGTCTGTCTGTAAATTCTTTGTTGAGTCCAGAATGATATAAAGTATGTATTTCCTGTTTTTGAGGTTTTCATACTGTAAACTGCATGATTGCATGTGTTTCTATAAGAGACGGACAGAGCGCTGGAGCTCTTTTTCTTTGTTTGTCTGTTTGTGTGTTTGTGTGCATGCATACATGCAGGTGTGCTTATAGCTGTCCTTGTGTTTCTGTGTGTTCCTGCCGTTTTTTTAGACTCTTTGTTTCCCAACCCTCTCTATGATGTAGAATAGAGCTACCCAGATGAATGTGTCCTGTCTCCACGCGTGCCATTCACAGTGGCCCTCCAGGAACAGAGCGGTAATTCAGGTCAGGCTAGCAGAAAGCCCCCTATGAATGAAGCCTGCTCCTGATGCACCACACTGTATATTTTCATTTCATTTGTCTCTGGTAAAGGTTAAGTCTCAGGCGTGGTTATTTTAAACCCGATATGGATGGTTTTGCCCAGCAGGCTGGGGACCCTGGGTACTCCTAGGCTGCCACATTAGTCCGGCATTTACCCATAGCTTTCTGAGTGTTCCTGTGTAAAATACAGATTCAATATATCCTGGCTTTTCTCAGCTGCTCATGACTATAGTATTATTGTTTCATTTTTTTTTGTTTGTGATCCCTCTGCAAACCCATGCTTTGGCGTCTAGCTGGTATTTGGAGGACGATTTGAACAGCAGCACATTTAAACAAAAGCAGGCCAATGCCTCAGACATCGTGGAGCACAGGGTGTCATTTCTGACCTTTGTTGTTATCCATTATCTCTCTCACATGTTTCCGATTGACCCATTAGTGTGTAATAGATCAGATATACCAGTAAACATTTTGTAACATTTTTTCTCTGGAAAAGAAAAAGAGAAATATCTATCTACTGCTGTGTTAATGTGTATCGATGGGTATTGGTGGGTGGTTCTATGGAAAGAAACTGCCTCCTTAGCCCCTCTAACCCCAGCTCAAGGGATGAAGGTCTGGGCATAAAAGGCAGACTTGCCTCGGAGACCTCCTGTCATCCAGAGCCAAAGTAGAGCTAATGAGTGTGCCTGATTACAACGACCCCCTCAGACACACGAATCTCCCCTCTCCCCATCCCTCCACCACCTCTATCTCCAGAGTGAGGGGAGACAGCCGCCACATGATCGATGTCTGCCTGTGGAGAAATCAGGAGGGCGCACAAATTAATTTCTCACTTTCCTCATTTGACTTCGTCTGACTGATTTATTTTTTAACCCCCTCTCAGGATGCAGCTTGACGAACGGTCAATGGGAAAAGCGTTGTTTGCGGCGGTAAACTTTTAAGGATGCTGGGAGATTTTTTTTCACGCAATTTGCAAATTTATCATCTCCAACTTTTAAAATGTCTAACCGCCACTTGTGTGTCACAAGGTTTCTCTATCGTGACAGCAGTAATTCATCCTTATGGTTGGTAATGGCCCAAACAAGCTCTTTTTAACATCAATTTGAAAAGCAGCGGAAAAGCTTACCTGCTTTTCATGCATTTGCCACTTTGACGGACACAGTAACAATAGCCATTAGTCTCCTGACAAGCTAAGGGCTTAATCAGACATGGTGTCAAGATCTGCCTCATAAGTAGACCCCCAGTTGTGCTCTTCTGTGACTCTGCAAGCATTCTGCAGACCCTGCATCCTGTTTCTCATTCATGTTTGATATGTGGCAAAAGCAAAGGAGAAATGCTAACAAAAGAGGCCCTCTAAAAGATAGACAGTATTATGCATAGTATAGAGGGGCAGGAACAGTATGATATCTGAGATTTAATGAGGCAGTGCGCTTTTTTACACAGAGAGTGTCGAGCAGGCTTAAGATCTGCAGCTTGGCTTTACCACTGCGCTGCCTGTGTGTAATTATAACCACATGCTCCGTGCTTTTTCTTCTCTCTTATATATACATCCCTTTCTTTTTTCTTTCTTTCTTTCTTTTTTTTTTTTTTGCTCTCGGCTATGTCAGATTGAGGCTGTTTTTTTTGGATGAGGGTGTCAGCTCTGTCAAATTGGAGTGGACTGAGGCAAATAGAAGCAATCTGAAGGGGTGTCTGGGTGGCAAGGTGCCGTAGTGTAGAGTAGAGTAGTGTAGCGTAGTGGTGCGGCGTCTGAGACTCTGGCTCTGGCTGAGGTTGAGGCTGCCCACAGATCAATGTACTGCAGGGCTCACTACAGCAGGAAGAGGAAAGGACTCTTTCACTCCACCACTTCAGAAAATCATATTCTCTATTATTCATTTCCTTTGATGTTTTACTGCACTAATGGCATAGCAAGACGCTCCGTTCAATATTATCACTCCCTGTGAGAGAGCGAGTGAAACAGGGTGAGGGAGAGAAAGAGAGCATTTGGTATGTTCAAATGTTGTTTCTCATTCAACTGCTTTGATTTCCATTCTTCTTTGTGTGCTCATCTTCTTTTTTTTTCTTTTTTTTTTTTGGCGCAGAGATTTTAATGGTGTATGATACCGTCTGTATACCTGTGATTACATGTGCTGCTGCCTTCATGTAGGGCTCTCTGTGTTGTCTTCATTCTTCATTCTCACTCCACCTTTTCACTCTCTCTGCGCTACTCTTATCTTTATCTCAGCACGCATCATAAAATTTTCATAAACATACTGCATGTTTCTTTTCTTTTTCTTTTTTTTTTGTATCACATAACAAGGTAGGAAACATTTTCTGTCAGCGCATCACTTTGAGCGTGTAATGTGTTTAGCGTTTTAAGAGAAATGGCTTTTGACAAACACCTCTGCTAATCTACTTTCAAATTTCAATGCATCATGCATCAAAATATTAAACAGCAATTAGTCCTTAATATGAATCTGGGGGACTTGAAGCAGATAAATCAAATTGCATGCACCGACCATATGAACACAGACTTCCCCCCCCCACCCATGCAAATTCTTGACGATCGTTAACAATCTGGCAAGTGTCAAGCTCACAGCCTCGTCGTCGGATCATGACATTCTTTAATGATGGGGGATCAGTGGATGTGACGGCCTAAGTGGAGAGCCCCAAATCCCAACCACACAGAGGAGGATACACTCGGAGGCACATGTGGCATTAGAATGTAGTGTGACCTATATATGGCGGGTGCTCTGCAAAAGTTTTAGATTTTTAAATAATGAGGTGCCGGCAACCGTGTGAAGGTTATTCAATCTTAATGTCCTCCTATTTCTGACAGCCTCCCTCACTCTGATAAAGGAGCGTACTCACCTTTGATCAGGCCCGTCGACATGTGTCGACAGAAGCTGCTCGCTGGTTAAAATAAATTCTTAATTCGAACTTGGGGGTGGGTGGTTGTAGGGTGGGTTGCAGGGGAGGGGGCATCATAGGATCAGGATCTCTGGGAAAAGATGGGGAAATGAGGAGATGGGTGAGCTGGTAATGATGTTTTCGACACCATGGTCTTTCATTGCACAAAGAAAGATTCAGGATAAACCCTGATGGAGCTAGACATACTGTATCTACAGGCAAGTACGAACATAGCCCTTTTCTTGCTCAGTGTTTTGGGGCTGTATTTGAATGTATCGCAGTTTAAAACACTGACATCCATCACATGTTGCATTTCAAAAAATTGCTTTGTACCCAACAACAACTTTTCCTTGTTCTAGGCGCTCGATATTTTATTTAATCTTTAAGCTAGGGTTAGACATAAAATCTCCAGTGTGGTTGAAATCAGGGTTCATGGTGAGACTTAACTTTTTAGATCAAAATTCTACTGAGTTCTGGCTTTGCAGCATGGTCAAACTCTTCACTTTACGTTTTTCTTTTTTCTTTTTGTGTGAGTATTCCTGTACGTTCAGGCCCTTCCTCTTCTCCCTGTGGTCAGTGTCTCCACCTGTCTCAGTGTGTGGGCCAGACAGTGGGGGGACAAGCGTAGGCTTCCCTGCTAGGGACTAAGGGTCCCTGTTGGGGATAACGGAGCAGAGAAAAGAATATCAATTAAAAGGTTATAAATATTTAAGAGCAGAAATATTCAATAATATAAGGGTGGGGGGTCCAAGGGACTCTTCAACTCACAAGATGAAAGTTGTGGCATGATAAATGTCACTAGGCACCGTAAGAGACAGGAGTGTTTATGATGGATGAATCGGACTCAGACAGATATTACTTGCCTCTAAAGGTGTCAATCACCATTTTGATTTCCACTTTTTATTAGTACAGTACTAATGCGCTTTTAGTGCCATAAAGATTGAAAGTTCATCCTTAAAAAATCTTTCAGTCAGATCTTCATTATATTCCCCATATGAATAATTTCTCAGTCCGTGCTATGATCATCTAACTTCGAGCTGACCTTATCAGAATATGGATCAGCAGTCAATGAAGCCTCCCTCTTGTCTGAACCTTCTACCCCAACATTGTCAAGCTGATTAACAAAATTAACAAGAGTGCAAGGCATGATGGAAAAATTCTCAATATGCCACACATCTTCTCCCCATATTCCACATGTGATTGTCAGGATTTCCAAGCATGCTGGTATCGATCTGCTGTCCAGCCTGTAGAGACTGGTAGAAGAGGATGTCCTGATCTGATGGATTACTGTATGAGGCCCAGAGGCACAGGAACCTCAGTATTGACGTGGCTCTTTAATCCCAGGGTTGGACGTGACCTTGCCGTGTCAAGTCCACCCTCAACCCCCTCCACCCTCACTGCTCCTGCTTCCCCAACCACCACCACCCCCCTCCCTCGCCCCAAACATGTAGCAGTTTACACTTCCAGTGTCGCACCACGGTGGTGCACCGGAGGTCACTCAGCTTGACCGTGAGTGCTGACCCAGCTTGGAATCACTGGAAGTTTCAGCTTAAACTTGTCACTCGAAACAAGGCAAAACAAGAGAGTGAATATCAAACTCACACATGCATGAAGCTCTTTGGATTTTAATCTCTCAGCTTCTCTGAATCCTTTTTCTCTTTTGGTCGTTACCGTTGATCTATTACCCTTGAAACAATGTGGGAATGTCAACGTAATATGAACAGCAAAATTAAATGCATCTGTATTCTGCACCGAGAAATGTATTTTTATTTCAGCTAAAAACATAAAATACTTAAATGTAGCCATCACTTGTTTTCTCTGACAGGAATGAGCTGTAATATTATAGAAATTAATGATTCATAAAGGCCATTGGAAAAAGAATATCAAAGTCTTAACCTCCTCCGCAGGCACCCTGTTAAAAAAAAAGTGCATATTGTGAATTCTGTGTCTGCCTGTGTGGATGAATCATAACTCTATATTGTGTGGCTTTTGGCCTCAGTCAGAAGTGTTTCCCCCTGAGCAAGAAAGGCCTGCATCTGTGAGGATTGGGTTGGGATTTTCATTTTCTTGAAACACCTTCTGTTCTGTTCTGCATGGTCCCACCAGGGACCACAGTGCTGATATTTTTAGAGGGCATGTTCCGAGAGCCTCAGTCGCCAAGAGGGAAGGACAATGGAGGGTGTGATGTTACATCAATACTTGGCGCAAGAGGGGGGAAAGGAAAAATCCTGGGTGGCCTTGATGAGTTCTGGAACGCCTTTCCTCAAGGAATTTCACAGAGCACCCTACAGGAGGACTTAAAATGGCCGCCCATGTGTATATACACCCGATATATATACACCCACACCTGCACACATTGATGCCACACACTCTTTTGTCCTCAGGCCCTGTTAACTGTGTGCTAGGCAAAAAAAAATAGGCTTCCTCCTAACGCTCCCCTCCGGAGTTTTAGGACAAGCTGAGGAACACTTGCATCAGTGGGGCTTAAAATGGCTGCCAGTGAAGTGCAAGGCCTCTTCTACCCCACAAAGCCTTAACCAGGGTGACATGATTGTTTGATTGTAAGTATGGCTTTTTAATCAGTCTTATTGTGAAGTGTAATGGTCACAGCAGGGGACAAAGAGGGCTGCAGGCCATGCTGCCTATTTATAAGACGCTGTTGCGAGCCAGATTCGATTTACTATGCTTCTGAATGAAGTTGTTTATGGTTCGCTATGAGTAAACGATACAAGGTTTGATTTCTCGTCCGAATATTTTAGCATCACAAGAAGAAGTTCACATTAGATTGGTGTTTTGAAAGATGATTCCTAGTCCAGGTTCAGGGTAGTCAGTCGCCCACCCCTGGCACTGCTGCAGCACAAAGCCAACAAGAGACAAAACTGCAGATGGATTGAAGAATATTGATGTGCGCGACCCGCGGCTGCCTGCGAGCAAGGCTGAATAATTTAGGGAAGTGTGTCGTGACGACAGCCTAACACACACCAATCTCAGTTCTGTGTGTCTTATTGTGCTACGCTCCATACGTTCACAGTTCTGGCCTAGATGTCTGGATAATATGGTGAGAGGTCTGTCTCCTTGGATAGACGCTGACTGATGCAATTCAACACTCAGTGGTGGAATTTCGTATTTCTTTGGTCGAGCCAAAACTGCAATCCAGGATTTATTAACTACACATATTCCCATCAGTCTAGTTTCATATACTGAAGTTTTGCTTGGGTGAAGCAGGGCAAACACAACGTAAAACCATTTCTAATAACAGAGGTGCGTGCGTGTGTGTATGTGTGTGTTAGATTTGTGTGTGTGAGCGTTGTGCCACCCTGTCTGTGTGTGCCTGTATATCTCTCACCCTCACCTGCCCAACAGTTCTGTTATGGCATGAGTGGTTGAGTTACAGAGGCCCAAATTGAACCTGCATTTTTATTACAGCTTTTATTATTGTTTTTATTAAATCCAGAGTCTAGAAATCCATTTTATTGTCACCCAGAGGAAGCTGTAGTACCTCACTGTGTGGGTCACCCCTCTGACTATGTGGTGCTGTCATTTCCTGTGGCTCGGCAGATCCAGAGTGCGCCCTCGAGAGGGCGGCGGAGGATGGTGAGCCAGGACGTCTGAGGAAGAGGCTGCTCTCTCCAGAGGAAGGAGAGGAGGGAGAGGAGGAGGACGAGGAGCCTGCGCTGCACAGCTGCGACAGCTGCCGGCAGGTGTTCGAGTCGCTGAGCGATCTCACCGAACACAAGATTAATCAATGCCAGCTGACAGGTAAACAACGTTCAGCCCACCGAGCCTCCCCTCCACTCTGCCACTCAGCTCTTCTCCCACTCCCACACTCGCTCTATGCCTTCACCAGAGAATATGCCACACTATGTGTGTTAGTACACCGCACCAAGGGGAGCACAACACCAGACTACCAGTTTGCTTGGTAGATATCCAACAACACACACACACACACACACACACACACACACACACACACACACACACACACACACGCACACACGCACACACATACACAGGCCTCACACACACAGCACATTATTTATATGTGCTGTGCATCAATATCTACAGGTGTGACATACAAATAGGCCTCCATGTGTCCTCATAATAGATCACTGTAGGCTACAGTATGTGTATTTATAGTATGTGCATTGTGTCCTTGCCTGTTTCAGTGTTACATTTTATACAGCACTATACTAATTCTAACATTTCACTAGAGTGTTACATGCAGCGACGAGGTCCCACAGTAACCAGACCACCAACTGGAAACAGATCCTTGCTCCAGGAAAGTCCCTTAGCTGGTCCCAATGCTAGCTAGCTGCAGTAGTAATACATAGTGGGACTGAAAGAGAAGGATGCCATTGGCAGACTGTGTCATTGACCTGTTGATGGATGAATAAGGCTATAAATACCCTGACAAGGTGGCAGACAGAACTAATGATGTGAACTGAAGGTTTCCATGTGCTTCTCCTGGACTTGCTGTCCTCCTTTACACGTCCTGATGGGCCCCGCATTGAGAAACACCATCTGACACACATTTCTCAATGTTTGGGCACAGACCTAGTCTCTTCTTATCTTGTTCAGAAACAGAACATGAACAGGCTAAAACTGAATGATCATGTTTCTGATGCAGCACAGAAGCTACTGTTTGTCTTTTCAAAACAGATTCAAGCACTGTACTAAAGAAAACGCGTGTAGTCCCTATTCTGTTTACATTCAAGCACAGTTTAATTTCATATTTTTGCAACCCACAATCGGCAAACCACAAATTATAGGGTAGATATCCCATGAGTTTTACAAAGATTTTCCATTAACTGTAAGCCATTCTCCCAAACCGAGTCTTGTGTTTGTTAGTGTGTGTGTGTGTGTGTGTGTGTGTGTGTGTGTGTGTGTGTGTGTGTGTGTGTAAGCGTGCATACGTGCATTTTGGCATGCCCCCTCTGGTGTTAATTTAAGCAGAAATACATGCATGTTCATTGTAAGAGTGACTTTGCATGTGCAGGCGTGTCTCATGTACACGTATGTGTGCATCTGGTGTGCTCATGTGTGCGCAAATACAAAGTGACGCTCAGTCAGCCAAAGGTGTGAAAATCAATGTGCTGTTCACTTTCACATTACTGTCATCTAACAAAAGCATTCATTGGTTTGAGGGAAACTAAGTGCAGAACCTCCTGTCACCTTTTGTTTCAATGTAACACTCAAGTCTGTTTGGGGAACCTACGAAATAAAAAACACAAAGGGTGTGAAGTCTTATTAAAACATAGGAGGACTGCTTGAGTTAAATCGATCTTTTAATCATACATATTTGGTGGTGTACCACTCTGGAAATGGTCAGTAATGTTATAAGAGTTGTTTATTTAAATCAGTGGCAGGCCTTTTTATGTTCAGCATCATTGTAACGTGGTCATGACTGAGTCAGCCATATTCTTTCTATAATTAAGGCTGGCTTTTATAAATGTCAATCTTACGGACAAATAACTCTTAATTGCTCAATGATGAAAAAAACACAGTTTGGATAAGAGCCCCCGTGGAAACCAAACAAAAGAATCTAATTGCCATTAGGGTATTGTGATTGTGCAGAAACACTCTATTAGTATTCAAACACAGTGGGAGAAAAGAAACTTCTAGATGGCATACTAAGTACTTTGAATGTGTGTATGTGTGTGTGTGTGTGTGTGTGTGTGTGTGTGTGTGTGTGTGTGTGTGTGTGTTTGTGTATTTGCTGGAATATGGGAGGAGATTTCCTATGTGGCATTATGTAGACATCCATGACCAATTAATCTGCCTTACATCAAGTCTCTACTCACAGATGGATCCTTTATTAGAACCATTTTCTAATCAACCACCAGCACCTGCTAAACCCTCCATTTTTACAATTTCAAATGTTTTATTTTTGGTAAACAAATTGCAGAGCTTGACTGGAACCAATCCACATATGGAGATTTGCTTGCTGTTCCCTGACAGAACTCAGCTCTTTCTCCCCCAGCTGATGTCCCAAAAGCGTATACAGTGTATTACCAGAACCAGGTATGCCCATGTATGCCCACTACCTCACCTGTTTGTTCAGGGCCTCAATGTACTTTGCAGGTATGAGACAAAACAAACAAAATAAAGTCTAAACATATTCTAGCTGCATGTCGACCACACCCGATGGACAGAGAGAAAGAGAAAGATGTTACATGTCACCACGATCAATGGCGGCCATTGTCTCCCCCCCCCGTCTAGCAGAGGTGTAACACCTTTCCATGCACTTAAGCCGTGACCACTGCAGTGCGCTAAGGGAGCGCATGGGTATGGATTGCCTCGTGTCCCTGATGCGATCGGTGCTATCGATCGCGCTAATGCTGGACTGCGGAGGAAGGCGAGAGTCTAAGAAAGAGAGCGAGGGAGAAGGAGGGAGATGGGAAGAGAGAAAGAGAGAGAGAGTGCTGAAGGAATGCGTCCCCAGGGAGCCCGTCTTGGGCTGGGGCAGGGCTTCAGGAATGCTCCCCAGGAGATCCCAGTGAAGGCTAGGGCAGGGCTGGAAGAATGCTCCTCTAGAGAGTTGAGAGTGGAGGCTGGCTGGGGCAGGGCTGGAGGAATGTTCCCCCAGAGCACCCCTTTAACTCTGGAGCAGAAGTGGAGGGGCTCCACGGGGGGAGAGCGCTCCCCCGTCCCCCCTCCGGCTCCAGGATGGCTGCGGATCAGGTTTCCGTGTGGGGATCAGCATCCTGCCGACAGGGCTTTAGGCTGCCCTAGGGAGGAGACAGGAGGCTGAAGGCACTGCTATTCCATAGGCCTTTCCAAAAACACTTCACAAATGCTTTGTCTCACTGTCTCTCTGCATTGTCTGTACAGCCTCGTATTGTTACTGATCCTTCATGGAGAAAGAGAAACAGTGTCTGTAGTTTGACTTTTGTTCTCGGTTGGCACGAGACATGTCCATGCGCTAGATATGAGATTGCAATGGTAGGCGAAGAAACATGGCTTCAGACCTACCTTGCTCCTCAGCTCATTTCAACTTGTGTTTACTAGCTAGCCCACACTGTCAATAAAAATAACACATCTAGCTCAGAGTTTAATTCAGAAGATTGCATTTTCACAAAGCCTTTCACTGTCAGTCCTCCAATTCTGTGTCTCTGAAGGTATTTGAATAGCCCAGTGCACACATGGGCTGTCAGCCTGGTGGCCATTCTTTCATTACGGGTCCAGCTCCCTTGAGCAACACCTTTTCTTGTGTCCTTCACTAGAGGAGGGGCATGGCTGCTCCCCTTAGAGAGATCTGTGCCCTGCTATTTTAACCCTCTGTGAGATGACCTTTTTAATAAGTGTCTTTCTCTGTTTTCCTGCCGGCCACTGTGCGAGCAAACAGAGCATGTCTTCTGCTTCCCTCAGATAAAGGAATCAATCAGAGAGGGTGCAACAGAGAGAGGGAGATAACTGGGCCATATATGGATTTATATTATGTAGATTTCCCTTTTCTTCTTCCCTGTAGACATTGCAAAATGCACTCAGCTTCAATAAAATACATTTCAGATTTATGAGAAAAATACAAATGAAATATTAATACTCTGTGAAAACAATAAGATCCCTCCACAATGCAGAGGGTGGTAATATGATAGAAATAGTTTAGACAAATTTCTAATATGAAGTCTCTGTTTGTGACGGGCAACGAGACACACACATTTTTTAAAAACCCACTGATATATGTTTTGCCTCTTCCATTCCTAACCACGACATGTTTGTTTGAAGTGTTTGAATTCATTTACATCAAGTCTTTGGGTCAGCAGCATGGAAACATTCAGTAATACCCTCAACT
The DNA here is from genome assembly GCF_000972845.2 of Larimichthys crocea. Lineage (NCBI taxonomy): Eukaryota > Metazoa > Chordata > Actinopteri > Sciaenidae > Larimichthys > Larimichthys crocea. The sequence continues at coordinate 13,003,253 of NC_040012.1, forward strand.
ATGAACAGGCTCCTGGCAGTCCATGTTTTCTACTAACTGTTTCCAACAGGCTCCTATTGGTTGTACTGGGGTTTTCTTTTTTTTTTTCAACTAACTTTGTGTATTGATCCAACAGCTGCTTTGTTGCTGCCAAGAAGAATGTGCCAAACTGCAAAGACTTTATTTGCTTCAAAAGGTCTCACATAAGAGGAAAGCGACATGAGCAAGACCTGATTAGCCGAACTCTGAGCCACTGCCGTTCATCAGAAATTCTGCTGTGTTTTTGCCGGGGCGTCTTGCGACATCCTGGTACAAAGAGCAGCACACTGATTACAAGGCTTTGAAAGGAGGAGAGGCGGTCAGGGGAGAATAGCTACTTCTGGCACAACGCAGCCACTGAAAAGAGACCTCATGCTAGAGTGAGCTCTCAGAATTGGGCTTGAGTCTTTCCTGTGTCTATGTGTTTGTGTGTGTGTGTGGGTGGGGGCAATATTATGTGTGTCTATGGGAGCAAGAGAGATAGGTACGGAGAGAAAGAGAGGCAGAAAAAAAAAAACAGGAGAGAAAAGGAGTATTAAAGTAGATGTTTGACTCCATGGCGTAGCATCCCTTTGCGTTTCCTCCTCTGTGCGACAGTGCCAGTAACGTTAACAGGAGTGTCATTAGGAATTCAAAGCATATGCCCTCATGAGGACGCCCTCTTTTCTCTTTCCCTTGTGCTTCACACAGCACACATTATGCACTGTATAAAGTATTTATTGGTCTTTGTCAGACTAGGACTGCATTTTCTGCAGGAAAACAATCAAAATAAGGACGAGAGAAGCCTCCGTTCTATACTTGTGTCTGTGTGTTCAAGGCAGAAATGACAATGGCCAGCATTGCAACCCTTATATTCACATCCCCCTCTATCCAACACATTCTGTCTCTCATGCATTTGCTTGTTCAATCAGTCATCCGCTTAGGCATGCAAACACGCACACACACACATACATCCAGACACATATTAACATGCACACGCGCACACATGCTCCCTCGCAGCACCTGCATGCTTGCACTTTGCATTTTAGACGACACATAATTCATCGCCCAAGAGGCTAAACACATGCTGTGACTTCATCCAGTTGACCTCTTTCTTAAGTAGGTAGCCACAATAGCAGGGATGACATGTGGACAAGACAGAGATAATACTCACATACTCACCTAGAACTACACGTACTGTGAAAACACTATATCAAAGACACTGTTGTTATTTCCCCCCTCTACTATGTACCATCCCTTTGAAACTACTGACTTCAGTTGTGTGACAAAGACCTGGCCATGGAGCAGTTGTCTCAGTTTTTCTTGCTCTCTTCATCTCTCCCTGGCCCTGACTCTGCCTGCTCTTTGTTCACTCTCTTCCTCAGCCTGCAAGTCTTTTTCAGCGGCACTAGCAGAAGAATGGCACATTAAATCTTAATAGGACTGCGTCTGGCCGTGTTGAATTGCAGAGCGTGTTAAGCCGGCGCTTTCCTCCCCCTTGGCACACGCTCGTGGAAGTGGAAAACAATTGAATAAAAGAAACCGCTCCCTCCCTCTGTAACACAAGTGACTTCGGCTGCCCTGCTAAAGCTATGAGACTGCACTGACTCCGGCTCACAAATGGCATAAGCCCTTACTGAGAAACTGTAACATAAATGACATTAGTCCTTTTCAAAATGCATAGACATACACTGGAAGGTAGACACAGGATTTACCTGACCACCCACAACGTAGCTGTTGCATATTCTCTTCTCCGTGACAGTTGAAATATACTGCCATAAAACTCAGTACTTACTGGATATACTTCAAAATAGCATATTGGCTGAGTAGAAGAGGACAAAACTAGCCAGGAGAGACAAATGAAACGTATCAAGACATGGCAAGGAAAGGGGAAGTTTAGAGGGAAAGGGGTGATGGATAGAAAAAAGACAAAGAAGCTCAGAGAGACACAATCAAGGTAGGAGAGAGTCAATCTTAGCAGCAGCAGCGATGTGAGTCCAGGCCTGCTTTGTAAGGCAGTCAGAGGTGGTAATTAGCCAGTGATGAGTTGACGGGTTGTGTGTCCAGTGCACGGCACTGCTGGGTGGGGCTGTGGGAGGTAGATAAGGCCAGCAGTGGGCTTATCTCTGAGAAGGACAGGCACCAGGCCTGCCAGGCAAATCCACCCACAGACCAGCCGCATTTTATTAACAACATCATTAATGCCAGACAGGTTATGTGCGGTGGCTCGGAAGAGAGACAGGAAAAAGTAAAAAACAAATAAAGTCTCAATTCCTGCTTGGCCGACCAGTCTAAAGTACACAGGCACTGGTTGACGTGTTTTGAAAGCAAGGAGCTTGTGGAGATGTTTACCAGGTAGGCAGCCAACGGAAGGGCACGGAGAGCGAGCTTGGATCTTACCTCTGGGTTTTGCTCACTCTCCTCTGGGTCCCCAGAATTCAAATGATTTTCTTTTTTCTCTTTCAAACGTGGGACTGCTCACCAGAATAATGATGAAGCAGATACAGAGAAACATAACTAAACACAAAGAAAAGGCAAAAATGTATTTTAAAAACTTTATGGACATTCCACGCTTGTTTTTTTTAATCTTTCTCTGAATCTGTTCAGTCAGGTGTGCAAGGTTCTGCTTTATTAACACTATTTTAATTTGTAGAATACAGTGTTTGTGATAATAATACAATGCTGTGGTGAAAAAAAAAAGATATATATATTGTACTTTTAATTTGCAGTGATTCGGTTTCCTTTGATCTGATGACACCTTAACAGGTGTCTAGTGTGTTATGTGGTGTGATCATTCACTGGCTCAGGTTTGATTTTACAAACAATCGTGTGAAGTACGTAACATGAACAAACACTTGGTTTGTAATTAGCACTCTGTATTAGCATATCAAATGCCAAAGAGCTTTTCAGTGCATGTTTCTCTCCGATGATTTACGCCAGGAGTCGACAGGATGTAACATGGCTTTGAGACAAAGACATGTTCAACCAATCAACGTGTACCTCACACGACACCTACAAGAAACATCCACAGGCTTAGAATCACATTAATACTCCCTAATGAAAAGGTCATAGGATTTTGCTTATGTCTGCGTGGAAATGTACTGCACATTGATCCCCATTGGGCTTTTTCCTTAGATGGCTTTTGCCAAATTCACCAGTAATGGGAGGAAAGGAAGGAGGGAGATGGAGGGCGGTGGAAAGAGTGACCAGTCCGACAGGTTTATGTCTCCCAGCAGGCTGAGCTCCGTGGAGCAGACCCACAGGAAAGAGCAGAGCCAGCTGTGACGGCATCCTGCTAGCCACTGTGGTTTAGGAACTTTGGGGCTACACTATCATCGACTCAACATTTCCCCCTCTCCTCTACCCCTCCCAGGGGTTGTTTTTGTTGGCCAGGGGGTAGTGTTTGGGTGGGGGCTGCTATAGGGCTCTGTGGAACAGCCACTCCTATACTTCAGGATATGGGGAGAACAGCCACCCACAAGGACAGAGATTCTCAAATATCATATGAAGTAACACATTTGTTCCTCAGTGCTAATTGCCATTTTCGGACTGGAAGGTGGGTTCATAAATTTAGTTTTATGGGCAGGATGGGTGTCGTTTAAGGCCTCCAAGGCCACCAGCTGGACTATGCTTTGGCAGAGGGAACATTGTGTGTCGGTGCAGAATGTAATAGTTTGACAGTAAAGCCATGCTGTCAGGTAATACAGAGATGTCCTCTTAATGTTAAGAGCAGTGGACAGTAGGGGGGGTTACGCCGCTGAGAATGTAAAGGTCATCTAATCTATTCCACCTCCAACCTGCCTGGCTGATCGATCATTCTGGACGAGTCAATCGATTTGATCAGAGAGCCTCTCCTAGGAGATGACTTCCCAATGAGCAGCTGGAATTCTGCGGAAGTCTGCAGAGTATGCCAGCTTGGTACATGTCTCTGTGATAAACCAAGACATTAAAATCTCTGATTAAATAGTAACTCACCACCTGTGGTAGCCATTCTCTAAATAAGCCACAGATTTAAGACGGCAAAGAACATGTAACTGTTTCTAGCGCCTCATCGTACTGTGAGGCTCATTCTATATGCAATGCATGTACACTAAAATCAGATCAACAAAATCCTGCAGGACTGACTGACAGTCAAGAGAGATTGGGCTGCAGTAAACAGAGTGGTAATCTTTATATTAGGACATTATGTGCCCCCAGTCAAAGCATGATGCATCTTTCTCATCATGAACTTGGTTTGTAGAACATACCCCACAAACAAAGTCAACAGACAAAACCATCGTGTGATTGGATTTTAATCCAATTGCATTATTATTCAGGCCTCCCATTGGCCATTCATTACTCTCACATGGAGCCTGTGTGGGTTGTTATCACCCAATCAGGCTCAAGACTGTATTCTGGAGAGCATGCTTTCGTTTGCATCCTTTAAACCCTTTGAGCCTTCCCTCTCTCCGGGCCCGCCAACGGAATACCTAATTCCAAAGTAAACTGATTGCTCTCTCCAACAAGATTACGCTGTGATGATGTTAGCCAAATGAGACTACTATTCGGATGCAACCAGGGCAGGCAAGGATGCTTACCACAAGATGACTGATCAGCATGTTAAGAGAAACAAGGTTGGTAAAAAAAAAAAAAAAGGAGAAAACGAGGGATAGAAATCGAAAGAGTGCAAGAGAGTTGTGCGCGTGGGGGTAAGCAGAAATGTAATTTGCTTCTCACCTCAGGCGACTGGGCTCTGAGGCCAGTAAATATGCAAACAAGCTGAGCCTGGCCATCAATATGAAGACCCTAGATGATTACTAATCTCCACCACAGAAGTAGATTGAGGTCTGTTCAGCAGCTCCATGCAACATGAGGAAAAAAAAACAGGGAGGTTAGAGTCCAAACTACATCTTGTATTAGCCCCCGACATTATGCGCAACTCGGAGTTGTGGGTATATTTGACCTTCAGTTTGAGATAATACTATTTATGATGCATACAAATGAGCACCGTTAAAAACATAGGTGTCTTAAACCTATGTTGAAAATATTTTGAAAGGATACATTAGTCTTACATCATAAATACAATTCAGAAACTAATATCAGAACTTCTCAGTAACTTTGAACCTTCTTCTCCACTCGCCCGTCTTTTCATCATGGAGAACTCCTTGTCTGATATGAACTCTTAGACGTGAGGCACAGTAGTTTACCAGCCCATTGTCATTCCCCATCCGTAATCCGGGATAAAAAAACCTATGGGACACGGACCAGGCTGGAGTCATTAGGTGTGTGCGTGGCTTACCTAGACAGCCAGATAAACCAGATGCCTCGGGATGGCCAGGGGTCATCTCTCTGTGAGTACACGTTGTTGATGTCCTTGTTTCTCTCTACCTCTTCTTCACCCGCACTCCTTCTCTCACCCTGCTTCATCATTCCTTCTCTTGCTTTCTTTCTCTCCCTTGATTGTTCTGCACAGTCATCTCAAACACAGAGGTCCGTGTTGGAGCTTAGCAGTCGAAGAACCTGTCAGCTAAAGGGAAGGAGGAAAGACAGACAGGGGAGTTGTCTGTGGCCCTAGGTTGAATGCCTGAGGGTGTACTACGTGTGGAGGATAGTTAGTGTAGAAGGACGCACCGCAGTCTGCAGGTGAATCCTCTCATTTTGAGAGACTTAATGCATTTGAATCATCACCTCTAGGGGGGAGTGTTATGACTTTCTGTTACAGAAGAAACCTTGATATAAAATGCAGCAAAAGTTGTCTTTTTTTTTTTTACTTTTTATTTCTAAATACAGCAGGAGGGCCATGTAAGAGGAATATATATTCTAAGAATGTCTTTCTTGTCCTAAACATAATTGACTATTCCTTGTGTTTTAGAGTGTGTTTCCAGCATTGAGCTTTACCCTCTGCAGTGAGCACACAAGGCTTGAGGATGTTTACCTGGCATGGTGCCTGTTGTAGCTGCCCTCCTGTTGAGGAAAAGCAGATCAGGCTATAGCTTTGTGTTTGTTTGTTTGCACATGTGAACATTTTTGTAGGTGTGTATGAGTTCGCAAACGTGTATGTGTTTGTGTGTGGGGGGGTATCATTACGTTTGAAACGGTCAGAGTACATTACAATGAGCCAGGAACAAAACAAAATGTATCTCAAATGTAAGCATTTATTTTCCAGGATAGCATAGGACGGGTGAGTATGGGGGTGGTGGGCGTTTGGTAACTGGACTCTCAATCCAAACTGAACCATCCATCTGCTCAGCCATCAATCTTCTCCCTCTCTATCCCTCCGTTCATTTACTCATCCAGCCATTTATCCATCCTTGCCCGTGGCCAAAGGGCCATGTCTCTTTGTGGCCCTGATAATCTGGACCAATTTCCTCTGCAATTTATTTCCCAGCCAACCACCCACCTGGTCAAGCAGCATCAGGCTTCTCAAGGTAGAGCCACTCATCCCAGCAAGCCCCTTCCAGCCAATCACATCCTGTTTTTTTTCCTCCTCAAGCCACAGATCTTTTGTCTTTTGTGCTTTGAAGTTTCAATTCAGCACTGGAGTAATGCAATCTTTCCTCTCTTCTTTACTGTTAACTCTGACTCTGACCATTTTGTACCTCTAATGTCATAACCTTTCTCCATCTTTCTTTTCTATTATCATCTTATATTTCTATCCGTAGCTCTCTCTGCCGCCTCCCGTCTTTCTCTTTCTTTTCTTTCTCTCTCTCCCTCCCTCCCTCCATCCTGTCATGGCTCCTCAGTATTCTGCTGCTGTCTTGTGTGGAGTGATTTTGCCCAGACACGTCTGGCTCTGGGTAAAGTGCGGTCCCCAGAGAGCGCGCTCCGCAGCCCCCAGGTCGCCGGCACCATGAATACATTATGATCCCCATTTCCATCCTGTTGCCACGGCAGCACTTTTGGAGCCGCAGGGCGATTAAGACGTGTGCTGTCGATACCGTGATAGGAGCAAAAGTTGGATCTGGAAGCAGGCCTTTGATCAGATTACATCTTCCTACCTGCTATTGGTGACTTCAACATGGGAAGACAAAGAGATCTTTTGGCTTTTTTTTATTGGCTTGACAAGCTCACCTGCTGTACATAGGCATACCATGCCTCCTCAATGTCTTTTTTCACCACCTATCTGCTTTATCTCCGTCTTTCCTGCCTGAAACCATTTCCCTCCCTTATTCGCACTTCCGTTGCTCCTCCCTATCACCGCAGTTCAGCTAAGGCAGCATTATACGCAGTCTCTCTCTGCTCTCTGATATTCTGCTTTCCTCACAAAGGAAGCAACTCCCTTACCTTTTATTGTTTCCTTTTTTTCTTTGGGGGATGATGTATAAAACATGGTGCCTCAGGTAGAGGATGTTGGGTAGGAAGCCATGTCCCCCTAAATGGCCAGCCGTGTGCATGCGCCTAACACTTCACTGAGCAATCTGTCAACATGTCAGCAACACATGTTTTGTAAAAAGCCTCTGGTGGGAGCCAGGGGAAAAAAGGCACTCCTGCCAGACCAGAGAGGAAATGCTTTTTTCTCCTCTATGCAGTGGATTTTCTATTGCTGGTGCTCAGTCCCACGGGCCCCCCCAACACCACCCTCCCCTCCCCCACACATACACCCGTTGTCTGCACTTCAGAAATTTGAACTGGGGACCCTCGAGGGGGTTTACTGGGAGGGTGGGGGTAGGCTGGGAGGGAGGGGCTCCCTCTTTTTCAGAGCGTATGAAATTGTGAAGGTATATTGTGGCAGGTCCCCAAGCGGTCTTTTCTAATACCTGAGTTTCTGGCGAAGCTGGAAATTACCAGCGGCTCCCCCGAGGGACGGCTTTATCCACACCAGGAAGGGGAGCAGAACTCAGTGGGGAGGTTACTTAATGCATGGCTGAAATAAAAGAATTTCTGAGAGACAGAGGCTGAAAAGCTAGCTTTTTTCTTTTTAAACCCCCTCTACTCCCATTCCCTCTCCCTCTCTCTTTTCCTCCCCAGTAGTATAGTTTACTACTCTCTGCCTTCTCTTGAAGGGTTCTAGTTTAATAAACTTTCAGAGGATCCTGCTGGTGCAGACAGCTAGACAAATACCCTTGTGTGTTCTCTTTTGTCGGAGATACAGCTTTTTGTTATGTTCTTGCAAATTTGATTTCTCCCTCTGTCTTTCGTTTTCTCTGCCGCCCTCTGTCTCTCTCCCTTTCTGCATTTGTCTTCATCTCCCTCGTCCTCTTCTCGCTTTCTGTCTCCCTCCTCGATACACACACACACATACGCACGCACACACACACATACCAAGTCAAACTCTGTCTCTTGTGGTTGAGTTTATTGTTTGGTCTGTCTCTTCGTTCTCCCCCTCTGTGCTCCCTTTTGTTTTCTGTATGTTTTGTTGTATTGTGCAGAGAGGCTGAGATGCAGATAGAATGCAGACAGTTTGCCCTGGGTGAAGAGTGTGCACAAGCACTCTTGGTATCTCTCGAACAAAACACATTCATCTATTTGCACGTGACCAAATGCATAACGACTTACTTTTTAAGCACAGGGTAGAAGGTGTTTGTCATCAAATACATTTAATGCATAATATTTTGGGGGCAATTTACTAATCCCTAGGTATGGCCTTATTTTCCACTTACTGTATGCCAGGATACTGTTTTCTTTGGTAATCAGCACCTGTATCTCATGTCCATGGATCATTAATTCTGACTCAAAACCTCAAAAAACAACATAAAATCTCATCCCATGTATGAAATACTTCTCTCTCTCTCTATTTCTTGCTCCCTTTTTCTTCCTCCCCCTCTACTGTTAGTAAATAATTCAACCTTTTCCCTGTAACAAGTGCTGGCCTTAATAGGGAGCTGTACCTGTAGTTGGGATAAACAAGGCAGCCGGCCTCACCAGTGAAACAGAGGGATTTGGGCTTCATGAGGGCAGAGGAATAAGTCGTTTCCTTCTGAAAGGCAGAGTAGACTGGCTGACATTAATTAAACCCTATAGGATAAAGGTTATCTGAGGCCTAGCAAAGCCGAGACCGTGCATGCAGGATGTTATGTCTGCCGAATCCTAATCAAGACTTCTTATTAAAGCGACATGTGTGAGTTTAGGCATGTACAATACGTGTGGTATGTTTGTACTATTGTTTCAAAATCAGGGATCGATTGATGTAAAGGAATGACAGCATTTCATCTAACAGAAGAGAGGCGCTAACATGACTTGACCTTCTTCCTCCGAAAACATATTCAAGCTGATAATCCAAATATATATATATATATATATATATAATATATATATATATATATATATATATATAATATATATATATATATATATATATATATATATATATATAAAACTAAAGAATAATGTAGCTACCTCCTCTGCTACATTTTACAGTGTTCAATACATTTCTAAAAATAAAGACTCAGGCAAGTAAGATATCCATGTTTAGAAAACACTGTGTCGCCCACCATGCTCTGCAGTGGGAGGTGTGCCTCCTCACCGGAGATCTTCCCATGGTACACCTGTGACTGAGTCACCTGACCCGAGCTTCAGCATGGTGCTCGGGTGCCATGGCTCATGTTTTACAAATTACCCAGGGGGTCATAAACCAACTCTATGCCCATATTTTGTCCCTGCTGTATGCATAGTGCATGGGATTATATTCCCCAACTCCAAGTCCTCTCTCAGACAATGAACAGCCGCAGAGATGACAGTCACCTCACTAACCCAAGAACGCCAAGGAAAATACAAATTAAGGAAGGGAGAATGCACTGCTCTGACCTACTGACTTCCTCTGTTTGTGCTGGATGCAGGCTGGTTTAAGAAAAAAAAAACCCAGCATGTATCCTGTTACAAGGCGGGTAGGGCTGTATGTGTGATGTGTGTGTCATCAGGACTCCAATGGTAATCATAGAACATTTCTTTCTCTCTTACTCTCGCCCTGACTCATCAACTTATTTGCATGCCAAATGTAATTAAAGGTCACCTTATTGGTAATATTCTCTTGATATTTAAAGTAAGATAGCCACTGGAGGAGTGACATGGGTTTTATTACCACCCCGCTGTATGCCGTTTCTATATTAGTGATAGAGTAATACTAGCTCTTTTCACAGTAATAGCATAATAGTAATGTCTTCTCCTTTCATATACAGATAAAGGCTGATGTCCTCTCGTCTACAACAGCCCGATGAAAAGTAATTAGCTGATATGGATGGTGCTGTCAGTGATAACTGATATTGGGGGACTATTACATTCACTCTCTCGAATGATGATCCTTGAAATGAGTTCATCACAGTAAGCTGCTCATTCAGATAGACGTGAGATTACCGCGTATAAGAAGGAAAACTTCCTATTAGTCAAGGAGAGTTGCATAATCCCAGATATGAAGATACGTTTAAGAAATGGTCACTAGCCACAAAAATAAAATTATAATTATTAACATATGATTCATCTCTAATATTTGATTCATTCGTTATAATGTAATGTTGAGCAGATTTCTAAATGTAAAGTCATATCAAGCATCTGAGGTCTTTTGCAAGTTTACTTGAATGGATGATCACTCATATGGGGGTGTTGGTTGGCAGTCATACTGAGTTCCTCTCCTGAGAGAAACATAAATAGCCTCCCAGGTGGTGGTGTGTAACTAAGTAAATGGTTACTAAGCCAAGGATTGCTTGGCCTATGTAAATAGGGAGAGGAGAAGTATCCATTGAGGTGCTGGTGTGAGAGGAGGGCATTCAAGGGTAAGACGAACCTCAATAATCTCCTTTTTTTTTTTTTCTATGGTGACCCTGAAAGTTTCTCACTGAGTACTTGGGCATGCAAACTTTTAGCAAAACAATTCAAGGGAAACTTTTTTTTTTCAGCTGATAAATAGATAAACAGGAATAAATCAATGTGAAGTGATGAATGAATAAGTAAAATGCCCTGTAGTCATTTGTCTGGTTATATTCAGGCCTCATATTCCAGCCCTGTTCTGCAAATGAAGATGAGGGTGAGGGCAGCGAAGAAACCGCTTCATTCGGTGAGGTGTGTGCGTGTATCACTGTGTGTTTTCTTAATACTTGCTAGTATTAAGATATGATGATGAGCTGCTTCGATACCAGCAGAAAACAATAGAAGGGGAAACAAAGCAAAACCCTAAATCTGTCTGCCATTTGCGCTCACATACTGTACACACATGTCATGAGTATTCTGGCACAGTTACTGGGCCAGGGAAGTGCTGGTCTGGGGCCTGGCCCATTCTCCAGAGACAACCCCCCTCCCTGCCTCCTCCCGCACCGCCCCCTTCCCCCTTCCTGTGCAGTCTGTGGACACAGTCTGAGGCGACAAGGTTGCACAACAGCTCACAAAAACCTCCACTTTACAAACATGATCATAAAAAACACAGCCTGCTATTAGAAATCGGTTTAAGAAGAAAAAATAATTAGAGGACTGTGATAATTGTGTCAAGGGGGAAATAGATCAGACGAATTATGGAAAGAACCAGAAAATCTTGCCGTGGCTTTGTTACTTTGCTGTTGGTTCATTTCAACATTGATCCACCCTTCCATCTGTCATCCTTTTCCTGTGCTCATTCTTCGACTCTCCATTTCTTTCTCTCGTTCTTTCTGCCTTTCTTGGATTCAAAAGTGGAGGAGCCTTCTGGCTTTAACAGAGAGGGGATGAAGATGTTTATTCATCTGGAGGGTATTAGAGCCATGATTAAGGAGAGGAGGGAGTAGTAAGGCTGATGCGACGTCTGCATGGCTCGTTCGTGGGCCGCCTGCGGGATTCTGGCCAACACACGAGGAAAACAAGAAACGAAGAAGAATGAAAAAACTTGTAGTGAAATTCGATTCTCTCGGGAAAGGACCGAAGTTTAAATTTTAGCCGTCTTTCTCGCTCTCTCATTCCCAGTCTTGCTCCTTGTCCTCACAGCTAAGCTAATTATTAATGAATGCGGTTTCTGTTGAACCTTGGAGAGGTGTCAGCGCTGCAGTCACTGAGGGTTAAGAAATCTTGACATTTAAGACAGGGATGCATGAAAATACATCGTCTTGCTTGAGTTGATGCTTGTTTTTCTTTCCCTCCCGCTCTCCTCTCCAAGATGCATGTTTTCTTCTCCCTCCTGGGCTGTCTCCAGTTGTTTTACCACTGACAAGCTGGGATGGCGTTGAGGAGATATCAAATAGAGCCACAGTGTATTAATCAGGGGAACTGAAGGTCATGGGTCAAAAGAAAGGGTCAAGCTTTTTTGATAAATGCTAATGCTAAAGCTAACACACAAGTCTAGGGTTGTTTGTCCATATGCATGTGAATTTCATTGTCCTATGCAAAAAGAAAAAAAGCAGCGTTGATATAAGACTTTTTTATGGGCATTTGGCAGACTAACTGCCCTTTTCCTCAAATATTCCCAGAGTACTGAAACATAGATCCAAGTGTCTGAAGTTATCCTTAAAAAGTGATTTTTTTTTTTTTTTGCTGAAATCTAGCCCAAGTTTTATGGGTCACTATGAGGTAGTTTGATTAAAAAGAATTAGACCGTATTTTCCAAATTCAGTGTATGCTGTGCTTGGTTTTAAGTAATGGATAGTGCCTCGTGAAACTTGCAGAGCAAACCCTATTTTAATGAAGCAACCGTACAGTAACTCAGCATATTTCTGTATGCACAACAATTTTTTCTTCTCCAAGCTGATCACATAAATCAAATTTCTGTGAGTAACTAAGAGTGGGGAAAAATAAAAGAGCATCCAAGTAAACTCTCGCGCACTGAGAAAATATTAATAGAGTTGCAGCACAGTAGCACAACACTGCAGCATCTCTCACTGTCGCTGACTGACTGACTGGCTAGTTGACTGTCCACTGGGTCCTGCGCCTGGTCTGCCGCAGTGTTGAGGGAACAGCACACACACACATGCACGCACACATACACAGAGACTCCCCTGCCTATTGAAGCCCAGCCCAGCCCAGCCCAGCCCAGTCCCGCCTGGCCCAGCACTCCCTTAGAGCCAGTGCAGTGAGGCAGGCGGTGAAGGGGCATGCTGGGGGACAGATTGTCATCCTCCTTTCTCCCCCTGGGAGGCTCACTGTGGCTGCTGGTCCAGCCAAGACCTGGGGAACAGCCTCCTTCCTGTTTGTGTTGTAGTATACCTGAAGTGGTCAACTGTTCTTCCTCTCCACACCACCAGTCGCTCTGTTCTACAGGAGATGACACCATTACCACCACCAGGCTCCCACACACAAATTGCTCCACCTACATCCTAAACACAGCTCTGACCATCTTGCATTGCAGCACCAGGTCTCAGGTCTTATCACTGCCAAAGCCTAACATGGCTGCCTGTTTCAAACTTAAATACTTAATAAGATACTGACTATCTAAACTATTCCACTTTACTAAAATGTATTTTTGAAATAGTGATTGTACCTATGCAATTTATTTATGAAATTAAAAAACACTATGTCCTGTGACAGAGGTAATGGTGCATGCTGTGAAGTGCATTTTGATTCCAGTGTGATTCTTTTCCAATAATTAAAACACTTCAAATCAAGTAAAATTTAACTGAAACAATAAACATGAGCCCTCTGGCCCACCCACTGCACTCTGAATAGTAACCTATAATGAAACCCAAATTCACCTTTCTTGAATAATGGTGTAATTAAATGTCTCCCTTTTCTTGTTCTCTACTTAATTTCTTTTTTCTATTTTGAAAAAAAAAGACTTAATTTTAAAGGCAGGTAATGAAGCACTCCTGACATTTTAATTTCTTGTTAACCCCGAATATGTGACATTGCCCTGCCCTGATTTAGCACAGAAAAAAATGCACAGCAGACAGCATGCAGGGCTGAAGACAACTCTCTCTAAATTATATAATTTATCATTTTTATTTTAAGCCTTTATTCAAAAGACATACTGACACTATTTCTAACAGCATCTTTGAAGGGCTGGTCTTCCGTGCCTGCCTTTAATATGATGTGTTTAAGTGTGCTGACGACCTCAGTGACTTCCGTGTAATAGCATGCAATTGTTATAGGGGATAACACACGTGTTACAGTAAATGACCTCAGACATGCTTTCAGACTTCAAACACTGCGGTTATGGACTGTCACATGATGCTGATTTTCACACGAAAAACATCCTCCTTCATTTTAGAGGCTTGGAATTATTTTAAGAAACATTATTATTGATTGTCATCGTTAGTATACATTTCATATTGGTGGAAAGACAGTGTAACAGGGACATATCTCTGTGATAATGTAATGGAATTCCACTTTTCACTGTGTCTCACTATTATGGAAAGAAAAAGCCTAGTAAAAGGATGACTGGCCGCCCTACTTTTCCTCCTCTAGCCTTCCATTTGTCTAACTTTCCTGGGACGCCACTGGGGCACTGTGATTTCTGGGACAGTGACCAAGTGCTCCTGTCTGAGCTGGGGGACGTGGGTAATGTGGACAAAGTAGTTGACAGTTTGCCTCTTCCCCATGGTTGAGAGACAGAGCCATGAGGGCCAGAATAATGGACACCCAGACCACAGAGTCAGGACAGCGCTTGATGTTCCAGCTCTTTGTGTCAGCCCCTGTGTGAAAAAATCCCCATTGACTGCAGTTTAAGGAGGAGGGGGGGCGAATTTCTCCTCCAAGTGTGTGTGGAAATGTGTTGTCTACATGTTGTTAGGCCAGCGTAACTCACGGCTACGGCCCTGGTAAAACCCCGGGAAGTGAATCCTCATTTCATCTGCTGTTTTTCTACCTCGTTCAGTAAAAGATAGCTTCCTTGTTCGTTGCTGCTCCAGTCGTCTCACACATCCCCTCCTTCTCATCCTGTAGCATAGTGGATTTGATTGATCTGTAGCAAGGGGGGGCAGGGACCTGACATTTCTCAGTGATGTGTAAAAAACATATTGTGTTTGCTAAGGAAAAAAAAAAAAAAAGAGGAAAAGAGAGAGACAGGCTGGGTATACACACAATACACACACCCACACACACAGGCAAGTATGGGAGGTGAAGTATTTAATGGTAAATAGCAGGTCCTTTAAATACCTCTACTTGTGCTTATTTGTGAGTGTTAATCGGCTGCATGGTGCAAAAGGCCTCATCTAGCCACCTGGCACTTTTGTTGACATCTACTGGGAATTATCAGTGTTTCATTTTGACTGGATTTGATGTCTTAAAACAGGGATGTAGCAGGACTACTGTGAGTAAAGCCCAGTACTGGGCTTCTTCCAATAGCTCTGTGTCCTCTGAGCTCTCGGGTTTTGAATCAACCAAGTGATTTGTTCATCTGACTGGAATTAGTCCCAAAAAATCGACCACCCCTCTCTCTTTCTCTCTTTCTCTCTGTCTCTCTCTCTCTCATTCAGGGAGAAAGGAGTTTTAGCTAATGTAAAAATGTCTCTCACCACCTTCTCTATTAGATCTTAAGTGGTTGTGTCATAAACAGGGCCGTACATGATAGCGTGTTGTTCAGACACACATTGCTATTTGGGCATCACAACAGGAAAAGCGTTGAGATGACACATGCATTGTCTCATGGGAGAGCCTCACTACTTTTCCCAGTAACTGTAAAAAGATCCCCTCTCTGAATATGAAGTGGGGTCATGGTGTTACATCAGACAAGTTGTCAGCTTTTTGTTTATTCATTGAATCCCCAATCCCCAATGTGCCACAAATACACTCACACAAACACATCTCTTATGACAACTACTACGTACAGATCTCTGGTACAACACACAGGAAGATAAGGTTTGGCGGCTGAAAGCATGGCCATGCTTTGCTTCACTAGAAAGGCTTTTGAACAAAGTCTAGCATGCTATAGAAGCACTCAGCAGATGACTGATAGTGAAAAACACTTTTCTGATAAGATAAGGTCCTGGAGCTGGATAAGAGTTTGGCTTCCTACATAGAAGAGATGTACTCTGTTGCTGTCAGGCAGTGATAAGCCATCTTGAACTGCTTCCAGGACCTCAGACACGAAGGTCCAGGTGCCAGAAGTGAGTTATTCCCATCCAATGTGTCCCTGAAAGGTTTTTAAGAGGGTATATTACTGGATAAAAACAATAGATTCAAAAGCGCCTGTTTAGCAAGCACCATGCTATAGAGTGGGATTTGTCAACTTCTCTGGTAAAAAAGTAACTAGTAATTATATAAGTTAAACTTTATTGATGTATTTATTGCCCTTTTCAAAATATGGTTTACAAAAGTGTTGCACAATACCAAACAAGCCAGATCAATGGATGGATGGTCATCGTTATTTTCAACTGAAATAAAAACATTACAGGATATCGACGATCTAAATCCACTATATTTATTTTTGTGGTATTTTATAGTGAAAAGTCTCTTTTTTGAAGACATCAAATGTCAAAGTGTGTCTGGGTTTAAAAGTACAGAATGTCTATATCTATAAATCTATTTGCACAGTGCTTAGTGCTCAGCTGTGCATATAGATTTCCATGGTACTTTGGCAAAAGGCCATTTGTGTTTTAAGGGTTTCTTACAGTATACATGCTGCCAAATGTGAAAACCAAACATCAGAGGTTAAGCCCCAGTGCTTTTACCACAAGAATTAATTATACCTTTTTTCTTTGTCTCTTTAATTTTTGGCACATATACATAATAGGCATTAAGCTTTTCTCTAATGTTGGGGTGGTTGGTAGCGTAGTGGGTTGTGCAGGCGCCCCGTGTATAGAGGCTACAGTCCTCGCTGCAGTCGGCCCCGGCTCGAATCCCGCATCGCCCCCCGCTCTCTGTCCCCCGCTTCCTGCCTCTCTTCAACTGTCCTGTCCATTAAAGGCATAAAAAAAAGCTTTTCTCTAATGTCATTATCAAAGAAGTTATTCTATCAACCAGCTCTGCACAAGTGCAACAAAAGGAGATTTTACAGGATTTGAATTATGTATAACTCCACTCCAGAGCAGCCATAAATATATGTGAAGAATTAACAACCCAAAAATCATCATCATATGTTGCCTTCTTCCCGATCTTGCTCGGCTCAGCTCGCACTATGACAGAGTGGTATCTGTCCACAAAGAATTCAATTATAATAATTCTTTTCAAATTATGCATATCATTGAGCGTTTAAAATTTAGAGACAACATTTGCCACCATATGTATTATAGTCCAAAGGGAAACAATGTCATCAGGAAAATTAATGACTCGCTCTCTTAAAATATATTTATATATCTTGCTAATTCTCAAATACATTAATTGCATAAATCAAAACACTCTTCGGGGGTTTTGAAAGTTATGCTGTGTACAGGAATGGCAAACTTACCTGTTCTTAGCATTAAAGATCTTATTTGAACAGGGGTATTTACTCTGGGAAAGGGTGCTATAAATGAACATAGAGGAAGTGGTGCACAAAGAGTAGTTCAGACTGGCTTAGAAGAAACTGAGACCTGCGTGTGAAGGGGGAATTTTTAGTGGTTACTATGCACTACAAGAAAAAAACACGTTTCTATAGAGCTATTTAAATGTCTTTATTAATCTTACATATGTGGTTTCCTTGAACTTTCCTTGAAGCTTTAGCTTTTTGCTTGATTCTTTAAAAGTTTTCATATACTATAACTTATGTTATGAGTAAATATGGCTATGGCACATCTCATGCCATTCCCTATAGAAACACTCCAAATGAGGTTGTTTTGTTCCATATAGTAGACATTTAAAAGAGAAAGAGGGAGGGGGTAGGGACAGAACTCCCAGAGAGGGACAGGCCTTAAGATGGAGGTCTTCCTCCCAGGACGTGACAGGCTGTTGGCTGGAGGATGCTCAGGAAGGCCTTGGCAGACCAACAAAGACAGCCCTTCAGCTGCAGGGTGTAGTTTTTCAGGCCCCAGCATCCCCTTTGGCAGCAGCACAGAGAGTGCTGGCGTGCACAGGCCCCTGGCCCGAGAGACAGGGAAGTAAGGCCCGTTCTTTTATTTACTCAGGCTGCTGCTGAGGCCTGGGCATTTCTTGTCTGGGTGAAGAAGGAAAAAAACAAGTCTCTCTCTCTCTTTCCTCTTGAGGTCTCCTGAGGAAGATTGCTCTTTCATCTGCAGTTGTTCACACACTTGTTTCGGCCATTGCGCTTGTATCTGTGTATTCCATGTGCACATGTATGTCTGCACATGGAAATGTTTGTTACTGTGAGTGAGTGTGCAGTGTGTGCACTCGTGCTCTCTTCTGAGTGTATGCGTGTGTGGGTGTGTAAGTCAAATTATAGTCTCACTATGTGGGATAATTATACTCAAAATGTACAGTTTAAACTCTGAATGACAAAAAGATGTGATCTTCCTGTTTTTTTGTTTTTTTGCTTTCAATCAGGCATTTTGACGGCCATCACAGTAAGACAAAGGACTTACTGAATGTGTGTTGAACAGAAGCAGGGTTTTTGGTCCAGCACACATACAACAAATTAGGGTCAGGTTGGTATGATGATACCGTTAAGTCTAATAATTCATCAACAGGTGCAACTTAGAGACAAATTAATATTAATACTGCACTGTATTTACACTGTAAAATCAATATTATTGTATTATTTTATTTGATGGCAGCTTCTGTAATATTTGTCAAAACTAAATATTTCTAAATGTGTTCATTCTGCTAGTTGATTTCAAGCAATGTTATGACTCCCACATGTCCCCCACAGATACGACTTTATGTATGAGTGTTATTGGAGTAAATGCACTAAATAAATAATATACATCAAGTAAACAAACCAAAAAAAGGAGGTTGTCCTGGCAGTTTAGTAATGTCTCAAGGCAAAGACATCCTCATTTAAGACAGTAGAATTTAATTTAGCCTTGTATACGGGCCCATTTATTTGTTTGTTTTATGCTATTGTCTCGAAGCCAATATGTTTGACTGTAAGGCATTGGCTGGGGTCATTCTTCTTGCACTGTCTTCGTTTCCTATACCCTGGGAGGGAGTATGAGAGAGGGCAGATCCGCCTCCTCTGTGGAGGAGGGCATAGCACTGAGTCACCCATCCTCCCTCGAACCAGAGAGAGAGAGAGAGAGAGAGAGAAAAAAAACACTGAGACATGTATGAGAGATAAAGCAAGTAAATCAAGCAAGGTTTGCTCCTTGAGTGAGATGTGTGTGCAGAGTGGGCGCCTTGCCAGGGGTGGGAGGTTTCCGGGAGGGCCACGGTGTGGAGGTGGGCTCTCAATGTGCCGCTTTCAGCAGTTTGGAGGGGCAAGGGAATGGCCTCCGACCCCATCTGTTTCCTGAAGATAGGCCTGATGGGGGTAAGTGCTCAGAGAGGGCATGATATCCTGACAAAGGGCAGATCTCCCAGCAAAAACAACAGAAAGGGGGAGTGAGAGAGAGAGAGACTTAGATTTGTCAGCTGAAGGGGAGTACAGAGGTTGGATCCTGGAAAGAGCTCGTGCTTTTCCTTCGTCCCTCTCATAAATCTTTGCAGTTTCCTCTTGTTTTTCCCATTCCAAGTTTTGGCCTTTTGACACAGTTTTTTTTTCTGAAGGGGTTGGGATTACGTTGTTTTATTTAGGTAAGGAAGTTCACAGCACTTAGAATTCGGCAGCGGGAAGAAGTGGCCTGTAACCTTTTGAACTTGTGGAAAGTGGTGTTCTGTGTTTTCCATTCATATCACTGTACAAGTGAACCAGTCAAATGGAATGTCGGCAAAGAAGAGATTTGAATAGGGACACATTAAAGTTATTGTATGGTGTTCCCTGGTCATTCTCTGCACCTGCTTGTCCTTGAGTGAGGTAGTTAGCCACTTGGTTGTCTTCCCCTATCCGTTTCCCTGCCCCCCTCAAGCCCCCTGCATCAGCACATGGCACATTCATCCATCCAGTATCAGTTGCCTCACGGCTTTATACAAGCCACACAGACAAATATGATAATAATGCATATTCTATAATCTGATATCTATTGAGTGATGTTCTAGATGGTCCACGTTTCATGAAAATCATTTATTTTGCAGAGAGTTCCTAAAGGCTATGCATAGCAGTGGTCTAAATTGTACATTTAATCTTTTCTTTCACTCTTGAGAACAGCTTCTCCCTGTTTCTCTCTCTCTCTCTCTCTCTCTCTCGTCTTAAGGTCATTTCAAGGGCTCTTGTTTTTCAAAAATATTCCTGTAATTGTTCAGGAATAAAAGAAATGTTCTAATTTACCTCATGCCGGGCTTACATCCTAAAGTACACAAATTGTCTTGTGTTGGCTTTAAATGTCAGAGAAATTGTGTTTTGTGTCACAGTGGGCTAAGCCATTACATGGCCACATACAAGGTTAATTGTAGTAAAAGTATTTCCACTTATTCTCTTCCCTAATTATACTTAAAATTGCATATTTAAATGTAACTTTTTTGATAACACCTAAGGTGAGGTATTGTTTCTGCTGGAGAAAAAAATGTCTAAGAAGTATTCTAAATTCACACACCAACACCTTATAATTACTATGACAAATAACACCACAGTGGCCCACCTTTTCTGTTCAAAAGAATGAGACAAATGCGTTGCTAATACAGTCTTACAAACACCTCTCTTACACATTTTTTCCTTCTCTCTCCTTCTTTTTCCCCCCGACTTGCCCCTGATACCCTCTTTTCCCTCCTCCTCTTTCTGTCTTCTTCTCCAGACGGCGCTGATCTTGAGGATGACCCATCATGTTCTTGGCCAGCATCATCTCCCTCCAGTAAGGATCAGACTTCTCCAGGACACTGCGAGGACTATGATTTTGGCGAGGAGGAAGGGGGCCCTGGCCTGCCATACCCATGCCAGTTCTGTGATAAGTCCTTCAGCCGCTTAAGCTTCCTCAAGCGCCACGAACAGAGCCACGGCGATAAACTCCCTTTCAGCTGTACTTTTTGCAGTCGCCTGTTTAAGCACAAGCGCAGCCGAGATCGTCACGTGAAGCTACACACCGGTGATAAGAAGTACCACTGTGGAGAGTGTGACTCTGCCTTCTCCCGCAGTGATCACCTCAAAATCCACATGAAAACTCACGCCTCTAACAAACCCCACAAGTGCCCTGTATGCCGCCGAGGCTTCCTTTCCTCCAGCTCTCTCCACGGCCACATGCAAGTACACGAAAGGGGAAAAGATGGCAGCAGCTCAAGCCTCTCTAGAGCTGATGAATGGAAATTGAAAGAAACTCGCAAATGCAGCCGTTGTGAGGAGGGCTTTGATGTCCCCGAAGACCTCCAGAGGCACATCGCAGAGTGCCACCCCGAATGCTCCCCATCTGAGGATGGAGGCCTGGGTGCCACCCTGCAGTGCATCTACTGCCATGAGCCCTTCAGTGATGAGGGCACCCTGCTGACTCACATTGACCAGGCCCACAGCCGAGATAGGAAGGGCCACACCTGTGCTATCTGCTCTGAGCACTTTCTGTCTGTTGAGGATCTCTATGCTCACATGGACATCCACCAGCTCCCTGAATCTAGTAACCACAGCAACAGCCCATCCTTGCTGACTGTAGGTTACACTTCTGTCTCTAGCACCACCCCTGACTCCAACCTCTCTGTCGATAGCTCCACGATGGTGGAGACAGCGCCACCAGTGCCCAAGACAAGGGGGCGGAGAAAGAGGGCTGCTCAGAACACATCAGATATGGGAGGACGATCCTCTAAACAGCCTAAAGTATCCTACAGTTGCATCTATTGCAACAAGCAAGTATTCTCCAGTCTGGCTGTGCTTCAAATTCATCTGCGAACCATGCATCTGGACAAGCCAGAGCAGGCTCATACTTGCCAGTTTTGTTTGGAGGTTCTGCCCTCTTTACTAAATCTAAATGAACATCTTAAGCAGGTTCACAATGCAGAAGACCACGCTGCTCTGTTAGCCAGCTTGCCTGATGCTCTCCTTCAGTGTAACTTCTGCCCTGAGGTATTGAGTGACCTCAATGCCCTCCAGGAACACATCCGCTGCTCCCATGGCTTTCCCAGTCCTGTGGCCAAGGAGAGCAATGCCTTCTTCTGCCCCCAGTGCTTCATGGGGTTCTTGACAGAGGCTACCTTGGAGGAGCATGTTCGTCAGACTCACTGTGATGGGGGAAGCTTGCGCTTTGACTCCCCCTTGGCTGTAACTCCCAAGGAGTCTATAGTTGAGGTATACTCTTGCTCGTACTGCACCAATTCACCAATATTCAACAGTGTTCTGAAACTCAACAAGCACATAAAAGAGAATCACAAGAACATTCCACTGGCACTCAACTACATAAACAATGGAAAGAAATCGCTGCGCACTCTCAGCCCTTCTTCTCCAATATCTGTGGAACAAACCACCATGCTGAAACAAGGCAGCTCACGCAATACCAGTGAGTTTATATGTAACCAGTGTGGAGCCAAGTATACCAGCTTGGACCTTTTCCAGACTCACCTAAAAACTCATCTGGATGTTCTGCAGCCTCAACTCACCTGCCCACAGTGCAACAAAGAGTTTCCCAACCAAGAGTCCCTGCTAAAGCATGTGACCATTCACTTCACTATTACCTCCACTTATTACATCTGTGAGAGCTGTGACAAGCAGTTCACCTCAGTGGATGACCTGCAGAAGCACCTGCTCGACATGCATACCTTTGTGTTCTTTCGTTGCACTCTGTGTCAGGAGGTTTTTGACTCAAAAGTGTCTACCCAGCTCCACCTGGCTGTAAAACATAGCAATGAGAAAAAGGTGTACCGCTGCACCTCCTGCAACTGGGACTTCAGGCATGAGACTGACCTACAGCTACATGTCAAACACAGCCACCTGGAAAACCAGGGCCGTGCCCACCGCTGCATTTTTTGTGGGGAGTCCTTTGGCACAGAGGTGGAGCTGCAATGTCACATCACCACCCATAGCAAGAAGTATAACTGTCGCTTCTGCAGTAAGGCCTTCCATGCTATCGTCCTTTTGGAGAAGCATTTGAGGGAGAAACACTGTGTCTTTGATGGGAAGACACAGAACTGTGGTGCTAATGGCTCTACTATAAGTGGTGGGGATGGCCAGCCCAAAGAAGATGCTGAGCTACAAGGTCTGCTAACCAACAGCCATGGTCCAGGGGCAGTAGGAGGTTCTGTGGTGGAGTCCCAGAATAGCCATGATGGAAGTGAGGAAGAGGTGGACACTGCAGATCCCATGTATGGGTGTGACATCTGTGGGGCATCTTACACCATGGATTCACTCCTCACTAACCACCAGTTAAGGGACCACAATATACGCCCGGGTGAGAGTGCCATGGTAAAAAGGAAAGCTGAAATGATCAAGGGCAACCACAAGTGCAATGTCTGCTCCCGCACCTTCTTCTCTGAGGCTGGGCTGAGGGAACATATGCAGACCCACCTTGGGCCTGTCAAACACTATATGTGTCCCATCTGTGGGGAGCGCTTCCCTTCCTTGCTCACTCTGACTGAGCACAAGGTCACCCATAGCAAGAGCCTGGACACAGGCAGTTGCCGCATTTGTAAGATGCCACTGCAGTGTGAAGAGGACTTCTTGGAGCATTGCCAGATGCACCCTGACCTGAGGAACTCCCTGACAGGTTTCCGCTGTGTAGTGTGCATGCAGACCGTCACCTCCACATTGGAACTCAAGATCCATGGTACCTTCCACATGCAAAAGACAGGAACTATGTCTGCCAACCAAAGCATGGGCCGCGGCAACGTCATCTCTCATAACCAGCAGCAACACCATATCCAGAAACCTTTCAAGTGCGCCTCTTGTCTGAAAGATTTCCGGTCCAGACAAGACCTGGTGAAGCTGGACATCAATGGACTGCCTTATGGACTCTGTGCATCCTGTGTGACAGCAGCTGGTTCCAAAAGCTCCAGCCCAACAGTAAATGGAGGAAGGCAACAGCAGCAAGGTGGAGCCACCACTCCAGCAACAACTACAGCCGCATGGGTCCAGGGGGAGAGTCTTAGCCCTGGAGATGGGAAAGGCAAAGCCGTCTCTTCATCCTCTTCATCTTCTTCTACATCCTCATCATCCGCTGCCAAGACACGATGCTCTAGCTGTAATGTGAAGTTTGAGTCTGAAGCAGAGTTGCAAAACCATGTCCAGACAGTGCACCGGGAACAGGCTGGGGACAGCAACAGCGGGCAGCTCAAGACCCCCCAGGTGTCACCCATGCCCAGAGCCAGTCCTTCACAAACTGAAGAGGTATGAGGTTGAATAGTTTATGAAAACATGCTGAGGTTCATAAATTGTTCTGCACTGCTATGTTAAATTAGTAAAACAAAAGTGATTTCTAGTTTTTTAATAATATTTTTTGTTCAAAGTTGACTGTATTAATCCCCTATCGCTTTGTCTTATTTACAGAAGAAGACATACCAGTGCATCAAATGTCAGATGGTGTTCTACAGTGAATGGGACATCCAAGTTCATGTGGCCAACCACATGCTGGGTAGGAAATAACTCTTTTTGTTTCATTCATTATGGTCTCTGTTGCATTCCTGGAACAAAGTCATAAAACAGTGCTTGTGTAATATCTATGTAAATATGATTTTCTACATTTCCCAAAGTATTTCTACAATGTAGCATAGCTTTTATCAATGTGGCTTGTAGGTGTGTGATTTCAGTGTTAGAGGGAATGATTTTGTGTGACCGTCATCAATAAAATACAAATCATTAAGGAAAATTCACCGAATTTCATAACAAGTATTTGATCATTTTAAATATATTTCAGACATAGTCTTTTCATACTTTTTTAAAGGTGAATCACATACTAAGGACTGATGTGATATATGTAATAAAATATTTGACCCTGTCTCATTCAGGCTCACAAGTATCTGGATCACATCACCAAATAGGTGGAATTATTTTAATATTTTGACCATCAACTGCATCCCCAGTGTTGTGCATTTATAAACCCATCATCTTCATTTCCCCATGCATGTGAATGGTATAATATAGTACGTGTGCATGCCTGTGGAGCAGAATCTCTCCACTTCAAACCACTCTGTATGAAGGTAGTTTGAAGTAGTGGAAACATACAGATTATTAAGATTTAAATATCAAAACAGATTTTGATCAAACTGTTTAAAATTCAAAATATTATTCCACAGTTTTTTGAAAAATCTCCACATTGCTACTGTATATTATTTTGTTTGTTTGTTTATTGTGCCTTTTCACTTAAGTAGTCTGTTCAGATGACTGAGATCTGAATACAACATTTGGAAAAATACTTTCATGCTCTCTGCATTTAATGACGTCAAATCAACTGAAAAAATGGATATTTGATTTTATTACATTGTGTATCACAAAATTATTCCAAATTTCTCATTCTCTTTCACAAGATTCCTAGACAAAGAGTGCTGGTGTAAGACTAACCTCCACAAAATGTCTTTACTTTTGGTTGTCATTTGTATGCAGGCAGAATAATTTGTAGAGAACAGACAATTGGAAAACAGGTTTTCTTGCCTGCAGTAAGTAGGCGTCTGAATTCCGGTCTCACGTTCCTTTATTCATTCATTTATTCAGCTCGTTTGGCGGCTCTTTCATTACACTGCATTATCTGTTGTCTTCAGTGGGAGAGAGACTCATTGATCTGGAACCAAACCGCCTCTCTGTTTGGGACACGCTTCTAGGCGCAGGTGAATTTAAACACGGTGGGCAATTCTATCAGGACCGGTAGGCAATTCTATCAGGGACCCACTGTTTGTGCATAAACAATCAGAAGCATGTGATTTGTGATTTTGATGCTTCGGTGTATTTGCAAAGGAGAGAGACGAGCTGAGAGTGTGTAGGTGTGTATTTTGTATTCATCTTTGCGATCTGCTCACCCACTATTCTACTGGGGGTGCCTAATACAGTACCATGCCAGCATTAGTCCTTTCTCTTGCAAAGGCAGGCACGGAGCACACTGGGAGGGTAGAAAACAAACCCCCCTACTGGTTATTTTATGTCTGTCAGCCACACAAGCACACAGTTCCCCAATAATAGTGGAATTCAGACAGCTTAAGATAACAGGAGGATAGGTGATTGGGTTATTGTCTGATGTCTTACTTCTCTGATATGCCATTGCTTTGTATTCAACATGATCACGGGTTTCATCAGACTCCTCAAAAGGGTTTCTGTTAGATGCATTTGTTTTGTGATCTCTAAAATATGGAGAAAAACAAAACTCATTATAATGAAAATTTGGTAGAAAGATGAAATCGTCTAGAAGGGACTGCATTTTGTAAAACAAACAAAAACTGAATCAAATGAAGAAAAAATACAGGAAAATGTGTTTTACTGAAGAGCTATAAAGAAAAAAAAACATGTGCACCAGGTTAGTTGTGTTACAACTCTATTGTTGATCTTGTGATTTTATATCACTTCTTAAGAATTAATCTGTTTAATGTAAAATGGGGTTAAATTCAATCTAGCCTGTAATCACTGCATAGCCAATTTGGGCCAAAAACACAGGGAAAAAAAATACTAATTTGGAAAAGCTCTAAATACCTTCTCTACTGAAAAAAGGGACACTTTCTCCTTTTAATGGCCATCTGCACAGGAGAGGGGAAACAGGGGGCTGGGGTCATCTCCGCTCAGCTGTCAGCGTTATTAGCGTAGGTAATGGAGCAGACGCTGGATTCATAGGGGTGTTGTTTTCATCCATGCCCCGCTCCATGGTGTCAGTTCACACTGATAACTCTATATATAGTGATGTGCCGTGACATAACCATAGTGCTAAGTGTATGGAACAACAAAACCTGAGCCTGTCTCACCCAGACAAGTCCATATTAGCTGCCTTTGTAATACAATAGTCTCCCTAAACCAAGTGCACTCAGACTCCACCCTCACCTCCTCCCATCGGTCCGAAGTGCTCGTGGATGCCTCTTCTGTATGACTGCCAGCACATTTTGATGCATGTATACTACGCTCAGATGATGGACGGTCCTGGTTCAGAGATAAAGCGCAGCTCCGGTGCCCAGCGACTCAACGTTTACTATGATAATAGAGGTAAATGAAAAGGAAGGAGGTGGCCATGGGTGCAGAAGGGTGTGTTGCAGATCAGCCCTAGCCAAGCCTGTGAACGGCCCCACGTGTTTTAAGATGGAGGCCGCAGCCTGCTAGGGCCCAGATGGATCAGTACACATTTGCTGTACAGCTGGTCGCTCTGTTTGGGGACCTGGTGTGATACTCCTATGGAGAAAAAAATGATATCGCCACCATCCAAGGAGCAATTTAATAGCAGGCCAGAAGACAGCTGGCCACTCTTTAGTTTAGAGTTTTTTTGGCATGGCTCACTTACAGAATTGAGGGTGTCCGATTTTTCTCCAGAGACACACAGATTTATACAGCTTTCAGCTGCTGCAGTCACTATCAAACCTTTTATTTCTGTTTTTCTTTCTGCTGATTAAAAAACAAATCTGTCCATCAGTTCAATTTGAAAATTGATCTCTAGTAATTTTGGATTGGAAATTGCAAAATATATTGGAAATCACAGTGCTTTCACAAAGTCGTCTGTTTTTTAAGAGGACCTTTGAAGGTCTTTCATTGACACAAAAGCCTGTTTGGTTTTATCAGCATGCCATCATGCCACCCCATTGCTTCACTTTGACCCCACTGTAAACTATGACATTTGGAGCCTCATGGGGGGCACATTTGGCCCATTTATCGCACTGTTTCAAATGTCCCTGCGTGGATTTTCAGAGCCCTGACATGTTTTGAAGCATGGGCTCTGTCTTAAAGGGTTTTAAAGGTGAAAAGGGTTTTTGCTTTTCTGTTATATCTGCTTTCAATCCAATTCTCATCTCACTCCTGTCCATTCCAAGCAGCTACTGCCAAGGTGGCAGTGCTCACAAGGACAATTGTAAACAAACAAACCAAACCACATCCCAGAAAAGTGTTTTTGGGGTCACCTCTACGGATTTTTTGGGTTGGTGACAGCACTGAGCTTGAAGCCAAGTCAGGGAGGAGCCTTCTCTCACAGAGAGGAGCCGGTGGCCTGGTCGGCCCAGGCAGAGGGGGGCACTGGAGGGGTGGAAAGGTTCGGGGGCGGAGAGGGAAAGGCACATTTGCTGTACAGCTGGCCGCTCTGTGTGAAGCAGGCACTGTGGGCCGTTACAGAGCTGGAGAGGAGAGCGAGTGAGAGGCCTTTAGCTCTCCTCTAGTTTCTCCTCCTCCTCTCTGTTCTCTCTTTCTCCTTCTACCCCTCACTCTGTCTCACTATCTAGCTTTCACATTTTCATATTAACCACGCTCCAACCTGGCAAAACAAACTGCATTGGCTAGTGGGGGAGCAGACAGGAGGCACACTGTAATGGTGTTTTAAGCTGAAAGCCTTGTTTTGTTTCTTGCTAAGGGCCGCAAATTATCCTTGACACATATCCTCTTGTCTTGGGCCCCTAGAGCAACTTGGCCAGTGTATGCTGATTACATGGTCTCCATCACTGTCTCTGCCCTGGTGGCAACACATTTACTACTACATTAAGTGTTTGTTTTTTTTCCTCCTGGTGCATAAACAGAATATGGTATTTTTATTCTTTGTTTCTTTTTCTATAATCCTTTTTGATTAGGTGTGTCTGATGGTTTCCCTCAGTTTCTGGGACTCATTCATAGAGCACATACACATGTAATCTGCTAACAAACATGGCCAAACACTCCTCATTTGACTCCTAGGGGGCTGGATCAGAGTCAGAACTCAATAGACAACACAGCACAGGAACAAGATCAATCTTATGAAATAAATAAGAGAACAGGCTTGGACCAGCCAGTGGAAACAAAGGAAACCATGCGTGCCTTATACTGAGTGTGATATCTGCCTGCTTTTATTAATTGGTGATTAATAACGCCTCTCTGTTCGTTAGCGCAGTCACCTCCCGTGCAGCCAAGTGTGTTGCTGCTAATATGCAATTATGCGCACCTTACTGCTCGTTACATTATACCTCTCCCTGTCTAATGTGGCGTCCATGAGGAGAATAGAAAACAGAGTGAGCTGCAAAAAAAAAAAAAGAAAAAAAAAAGAAGAAGCTATCAATAAGATTCTCACATTCACTGTGTTACCTACCTGTCTGGATGGAAAACAAAAAAAGAAGTTTCTTACAAATTCCTCGATGTAACCAGGAGACTGCATTAAAAGTTTTACAGCATTGCAGAGACTGTTTTGCTCTTCCTGGTGTTTTTGTTGTAAAGCAGAGGTAATTGACATCACCATGGGGATGCTCTGTTGCTAGGCCAGACAAGCTCAGTCTGATGTGGTCCTTATCTATTGATTTTCCTGACATTTCCCCACACTTCACAGACTAGGCCAACATGTGAGAAAATATCTGATGCTCTCAGTTCATACAGCCTGTTTGTACAAACTCGGAGCGAACACTTGCTGCCCCTTACTGCATTGCAATTGGTAGGTTGATGTCACCATGGTGATTTGGGGCGAATCCCTTTCAGTGATTGGCTAAACGGTGCTCATTTGTTGAGTTAACCATTCTAAAGCACAGATAACAAATGAAATCCAATAATACAGATTTACTTAAACCCGACAATTTCTCTTTGAATTTAAGGACATCATCTAATAACGGATTCACTGGTGTACTTTTAAAATCCTCCCATCCAAGTCTAGTTGGGTACTTGGGCGACCTGAATAAAGGTAGGCTCTTCCTGTGCTTCTGGTTATGTTTTATTGATATACATGAGGGATGTCTCCTTTAGAGTGTTAATGCCAACCCTTGTTCTGAAGTGAGGCCCATAAATACTGAATGATCAGAATTAACCTCTGCATTACTCCATCTCCCCATGGTCTCTGAGATGTCACCAAGGCCATAGGTGCATGCGCACCCCTGGTCTGATGGGGTTGCTTAGCAGTCTGGCTGGAGGGGGGCTTATGGGAGAAGTGCAAACAGACAATCCTGCCTTAGTAAAGGTCAGAGCTGCAACCTACACCTCTCAAATCCCAGCCTGGCCCTGGTGGGACCAGGGTTCCAAGCGTGCCTAGAGATGCTTGTGGTAAGGGAGAATTACTCTGAGAGTGAAGTGGTGCAATACTTCTGAAGTGCATTGCTTTTAGAGGTTGTCAGCACCAATAGGAGTGTGACAGATTTGATCTAACTTTGTGTAGTGGCTCTTACTTGGTGTGTTTTTGGAATGACATGCACGCTGGGACACCAGTAGCTATCATATCCTGAACAGGGAAGAGTTTCAATGATGTTCTGAAAATTGTTGTTAAGTACGGTTCATAGGCATAGAGAGGTGCGTTTAAGAATACAAACAGAGTACCCCAAAAAGTTTCTTTAACTCTCTTTATTGAGCACAATGGTGGTTTTCCAAAGTACCATGTAACGAATGACTATCCTCATCGAACTTTGGCTGTGTGAATGGCAGACAGGGGAGGAAAGGGGAGGGGGATAGGGTTCTGAAAAGGCCCCCCAGCGTCAAAGCCTTAATAATCATGTGAGCAGCGCTGGACTTCATTACCCTCCTGTTCGACAGGCCGAGTGCCAGCCTGGATTGCTGGCTGGCTGTGGCAAGGTCAACGGCGGAGGAAAAACCAGTTACTGTGTTACTCTGGAGCGGAATGGAGAGGGGCGGCCATCTGTCAGCTCAGGCCTGCCATACCCGCAGAGCAAATGGACACGGGCGGCCAGAGGAGAGGCCACAGACACCCATAGAGCTAAACCCAGTGAGCATAACACTGAGGCATGGACACAGATCCAGCCAAAGAGATGGGCCTTGATACCACTAAAACACATATATACACACACATTGCAGAGGAGATAAGGCTATCTCCAAGAAATTTGGCAGCAGGTTGTGTGTGTTTATGCATGTTTGTTTTTAGTGTCAGCGCACTATTGGGCCCCTACTGTTTTAAGTCCAGATGGCAAACCATTTGATAAAAAGTTGATAAAAGTTTTGCTTGGCTTGCCAACGGTAAATGTTTTAATCATAGTTTTCCTTTATGAAGACAAACTTCTTGTGAATCTAGGTGCAGAAAATGTTATTACTGCCTGTAGACCACATTTTACATTTAAGCACAGACCAGAGGAGAGTTAGGGATGCAATGGAAGCAACATGTTTTCTTCCTAATGACAATACAAACAATGCCTTTATATATACTTTTTATATATACTCAGATGTCACGCTTTTTCATATCAGACTAGTTTTAGTGTTTCACCTTGCTGGCTGTTTGTCGGCGTCTGAGTTGTACCGACCCTCTCTCTGAGGACCTTTACGATGCCCTCTGGCCAAAGTGGAAGAACCCTGTGGAATGTTCCAAAGCTCTCTAATAGGTTTCAGGTGCTGCGGGCCATCGGCCAGCCCCCCACCATCACCCCACTCTGTGTGTCTTGTGTGATAGGACTCCCTGCTCAACAGTCAAAGCACCGCCATTTCTCCTCTAAAAGAGAGAGGGCAGAGCTACGAAATGGATACCCATTATTGTTTACTGTTAAATCTTTGCTTGTCTTCACAAAAGTTCAGTTGTTTGCCGTTTCTTTGCTTCACTTTAAGCCTGGTGCATCTCCCCTAACTGAAAATGGTACCGTTTAAATACAAATTAAAGTGGAGCAATTTCTGCTTGAAGTTCAGGCATAAATGCAATTTGCATCGCCGCCATCCCACAACTCAGCACAGCTTAAGTTCCTTCTTGTTTTCCTACTGCACAGAGAATACCGACCCCCCGGCTTGAGCGTCAATATGCTCCGGAAAACAGGGAGATGGTCCTGGGCGATTCCCCCCACATTAATGGAAATCACACAGGAACTCCCTGGATGAAAGCTTTATTAGTTATTAAGGTTTAATGTTGATATCAGTGCTTATATGTTTACTGGAGTGCACAGTGCTGCTGATGTGGAATTGTCAGAGAGGTGCAGATTTAGTAAGGAATTAGTGTACACCCAGGATTTAATTAAGGGGATCTATTTCCATCTTGTTAGAAAGAGATAATGTGAGTACTTCATGCATCATAGGTTACCATATTAAATGCTGCTTCCTGTAACAGCATTATATCCACTACAGTAGTGCTTGTAGATTAGAAAAAGGAACAACATTCTATATTTAGCTGGAAGAATTGCAGCTTAAAAGCAACTTTAAGCTTGAAGCTCTCACTGTAATATTTTTTTTTTTTTACATTTTTTGAATCCTAAAAAGTATTTTGTTCTATTTCCTCACATGTCTGCGTCTTTTCATGCGCAAACACAGTGAAACAACACATATGACATTCATTAGGGGTAAAAATGGTCACACTTGCACTCTTTTCACATGTCTCATTTCATTTCCAGCACGACAGTGGAGTGTGAACACTGAAGCGACATGGCCTCTTTGTCTCTCCATTTGTCCCACCACTGCCTAGAGACGTAAACCTTAAGCCACTCACTCTCTGATTAATCTTTAACATTTATAATTACTAATTAAGTTAGTAAGAGACTTTTAATGTAGGCCTCCTTCAATGGGGAGCAGAGAGGACAACAGATCATTAGCTTCAATAATGAACGCGGATGAGACAGATAATGGCCTATGATAGGTGAATACTGACAGTTATATTAAATGAGGCGAGTATATGGAAATGCTGTGAGCAAGCAGCACTTTGTGGAAAGGCACAAGGAGACAAGGTAGTGAAGTACTTCAATAATTCCAGCCTTAAAGCATGAGGAAATCTAAGGACTAATTAAAACCTATGTAGTGTAGTGAAGTCTATTAGTAGCATGCAGTATGGATCATATAATATATATAATCTGCAGTGGTAATTACGTCAACCCCAGTTTGAAATACAGATTTTATTTATTCATTCACACTGGTTTCATTGAGTTTTTGGTCTCCCTAATGTCTTCAGTGTATCTCATTATCACATTATTACATTAGTGTCTGCATTATCCTGGTGGCTGTAAGTTGCTGCCCATTAAAAGAGTCATTTCATCTCAGTTTTTTTACCTTAACGACGATGCTACTCTGGCACATTCCGCGAGCCTTCCCACTTTGGGGAAGGTGCTTATGCCATAATGATTATTATCATTAAGAAGATATTAATGTGCTTAGTGTTTGCGACCCAGCTGCTCATCATGGCCTGAGCTCCCTGCCGGGGAGGGGAAGAGAGCTGCTGCCAAAACGGACAGTGCACGTAGGCCACCGCCCACCTGTCCAGAGGTTTCAGGGTTAGTGGAGGTCACACCTACCTACCTCCCTGCCCTCTGCTGAACTGGAGGAGGGATGGCTCAGAACATAAAATTGGAGGAGATGAATTGTGCTATGTGGGATGAAGTTAGAGCGCAAGTAATGAATTCAACTGATTTTTGTAAGCATGTACAATATCAGCATACATATTAATTATAGTTATGTTACTCTGCTGTGAAGGGAAATGTATGTTTTCTCTTCAGAGATTCCTGCCACATAATTATTCATTAGATTTCAATCTTGCTATTATTTCAGGCTGTTCATGCAACGGAACACTAACACTAGACTTTTTTTGCATTAAAGAGTTTGGTAAATACGTTTTTTTAGTTTCTTTAACTGATTTAATCAAAAACAGATCTCCAAAATCTTTTGTGTGTTATAAAAGATGTAGCGGCTGGACGTTGGTGTTACGAAGCCACATATGTAAACAGATAGATAGTTTTGGGCTGAAGGCAGCCTGGCGCAGCCTCCTCCAGTCTCTCAGTTTCAAATTGCTGCTTCATTAGGGCTTGGAAAAGAAACCCATGGTTACATTTAATCAAACGAATCTGTACGGCAGACCCACATAATCAATCACAATCCTTATCCAATATGCTACATTCTGTAACTACCAAGCTGGCTTGGAGAAAAGTCAATTATGGCCCTCTCTGCTCCTCTGCCGGCATTGCTGTGATATTATACTGTTTCTGCAGTTGTTTTCATTATGCAAACATGGACCGTGTGCATCTCACACATACGGCCTATTCCTATTCATGCAGTCATTTCCTATTTTTCCTTTTCATACTGCTTGTTCTTGTATGATACATGGGCTGAGGGTTTGTTGGGGAGTATGATGTGCCATATCTGGAATAATCCAATTAAGTATTAATGATTTTTGCTCTCAAACTAACACTTGTGTTACACAGTGGGCTGCAGTCAGTGATGTTGTTCATATTTCATATGTTTCGTGTCCATATGGATCTCTTCTCACTGTCTCTCATTTGCAGTTTGTTTCTATACCTGTTCTACTTTCGCACCCCCATATCCCTGAGTACATTTATGTGAATGCACACATTGTGGACTTAGAAACACGCATGCTCACACACAAACACTGTAAACATGCTCACGTAGTGAATACACACTCATCACTCAATCCATCGATCCTTTTTTTTTTTCTCCTCTCTTTTGCCTCGTCTTGTGTGTTCTTTCTCCCTACGTTCTCACTTCAGTGCTCAGCCTCGCGCGCAGTCAACGTGCTCCACATAATATACACAAGGAAGGAAACACACACAAGCACGCACACACAAGGTAGCTAGGTTGGTGGGGGCCATGGCTGCAGCTCTTCTGCGCAGTCCCAGAGTGGCTCCCGGGGCTCGGCTGCCAGTTGTTTGCCAGCGTCTCCGGGTGGAATTCATTCAAATTAAAGCGGTGGAATGAGGCCCGAGTCCCAGAATGCCTCGTCCCTCTCCTTCATCAGCATTCCGCCGATGAGAGTAATTAAAGCAGAAATTAATTCTGCTGTAAGCAGAGGAGCCACAGAATAACTGATATTAGAGGCTGGATGATGAATGCTTGGCATCAAGGAAGGTCTCAGGGGAGGAAGGGGAAATTCACAGATCTCTTTTTCTTTCTTTCTTTCATTCTTTCTTTTTCTATCATTCTTCTTTCCCTCTCTTTTGCTCCATTTGCCCACTCCTGTGTTTTTTTTCCTCGCTTTATGTCATCTACATTTATGTCTTCTATGCATTTCTCTCTATGTCGTCTGCTTACTACTTGCCCCTTCTCATCTTTCTATTTGTTTCATCCTCTGTAACAACATTTGTCCTTCCGCTTCACCTAAAGATTGCCACAGAGAGCCAAGCCATTGGTTTTAAGCATGACTGAAGACATCGCCACTAAGCCTCCTCTGCTCAGTAACAGTATTTCACATTCTGTCAGCACTGGTGCTCTCATTTTCAGTCAACAGGCATATTAGAGTGTACTGATGCTGCAAATGCTTGCGCTTTGTTGTTTGTCAACAGAAGCCAAAATGGAGAGCGCTTCCAGGTGAATTCTATAATACTAAGGGCTCAATAATAAAGGTCTCCAAAAATATATAAATCAAGGTAATTGTTAATCACAATGTGAGCCACCACAGAAATTCATAATTATTGAATTAAACTGTGTATGTAGAGTTGCTCGGAGCTAAACACTGTGTATTATTTCCAAGACAAACTGTCTTTTTTCTCCGGCATAGTTTGAGACTGAACCTTGAAGCTCTCCAGATGATGTGATATTCTACCCAGGATGATTCAATGATCCCCCACGTCCCCTGACGCTTTATTTTTGGAATAGCACATCTTTAGCAAGAGCAGTCACAAGACTGAAAGACAAACAACTGAACCCATGAAACACTGAGGTTGGATGAGGCTGTCAGAGAGCCTGTTTTCCTCTCTTACAATCAAATGGAATTGAACAAAGGTTAGCTCTATGGGGCTTTATGGTAATGTGATATACGATGCTGCCATGGAATTTGCCAATGCATGTCTTAGCACTGTCTGACTCCAAGGAGGGAGTGAATGGTAATTACGCTGACCTCTGCCCCTCCCTCTTTTATTCTGCCCTGTGGGTAAAAAGCCTGAGGAGGTAATAAACAATAGATAGATTTGTCTTGTTTGTATTGCAGCTGCCGCACTCTTAATGACACACGAGATTGGTCTCTATTTTGAAATAATGCATGCCAAGAGTTGCAGGTAGTCGTCTTGCATTTTTAATTGATTTGTGCAGAAATATCTCAATCGGATGTAAATGAATAGGAGCTCAACCTGAGAGTTACTGACTGTTATTAAGAATTTAGCAGGCTGGCATGTAGTATGAATGATTAGAAACCATAAAGGGCCTAAAATACAGAGAGAGATGCAAACTGGAGATGAGAGCTAAACCACCTACAAACCTGTTGATGAGGCCGGAAGGCTGAAAAGCTTAGGGAAGTTTTAATGGGACATACAGGCTGTTTTTCCTCTGCTGCTTTCAGCTGGATGTTTTACAGCTGAATCACCGTACATGACACATGGTAAGAGGCATTAGATGACTCACCATACAACTAAAGCAGATTATTTCACTCTGAAATACAAGATACTTCTAGGAATTAGTCAGCTAACGAGCTACATGAATATCATCAGGAAATATTTGAAAAAGCATAACTTAAAAATAAGTAATTTTATAAGCAGCTGTGTCACAGTAATAAAAACAAACTACTGTATTGCATTATGTAGCAAATCTTAATATTGGCACTCAATAAAGGTGGAATTCATTTGAAGTGGAGGATGTCTGATATTGCAATGAAACTATTTGAATCTACAGTATGAAAGCACAATATTATTCCACCCCCAATCTCACATGTCATTTGGCTGTTTCCCTTTCCACTCTAAGTTTTTTTTCTTATTGCTTCTTTGGAAAAGATGATATGAAGCATGAAGCAGAAATAGTAATCATACAGTAAAGGCATTTCCTCTAAATTATTTAGTAATGGTGTCTTTTTATAGACACAAGGCTTACCTATGGTCCTTACTAAAAGCTTGTTACTTAGCAGCAGTTTTCAGAGTGTCTCTATCTCTACAGTGGATCATATTGCTCCTAGTGCATGATATTTCTTTCTATCATTCAGAATGACGATGCCGTTATGAAAAGGGAGGGTACGTCTTGATGTCTGCCATCCTGGAAATGGCGGCAGCGTTGTTTGTTTGTCTACTTTGTTCCATACACCAATAAAAATACACTCAAAATGAAACCTTGGTGTAACGATGACCTTAAACGCAATGACACTCTTTCCCATAACATTGTCCTGTCCAATAGTCCAGAACTCCCCAAGAGGCTTTACAGCAAGTCTAGGAGGAACCAAATGAGAGAGAAATCGATTACTTCCCTCTCTCTACTGTCTCTGCCCTGGCTGAATTACTGAAACAAGATGCTGCACTTAGAGGAGTCTTTGGAGAGGCAGAGAGAGAGAGAGAAAGAGAGGTGGGTGAGAGAGAAACACTTTTAGGGACATGGGTGCCATTTAGACTAGGACCATCTTCTCTCAGAAAGCCACTAAAAGCAGCGAATGATCCTCTTCCTGTCCCTGGCTGGGAGGCGGTTAGCCTCCTGTGGTTAGGTGAATACAGAACATACACTCAGGTTTGAGGTCAAAGCAAGATCATTAAAAAGAATATTAAATTCTGGAGTCCAAGCATAAGACTGTATCAGTTCATTCTTAACTTGAGCTAAGCATGTGATCGTGATGGTGCGTCGAAAAAAGCACGAGACCAGACCACATGGATAAAATCTGATGTTGTTTTTTGATTTGCTAATGTCAAATGGGTGTTGTTTAACATCCACACCAGGTTTTTATTGTCTGAACTATGAAGATGAAAATGAATCCCGCTCGTTTGGTAGACAGAACGTGGTGCTTAAGGGACCCAATCCCTGTAAGTGCCATTAAGTGGAAATTGCCGTTCACATATTCCAGTGGTTTGATTAATTACACTCTCTCATGTGCTTTCATAAAGGCCCAATGAAATATGGGGAGCAAATTGCATTGTGTTCCTGTATCCTGTTATGTAAAAGCAGTTTAATTATTGACACATGTTTTGCCACCTGGCAGGGGAAAGGATGGTTGGACATGAATAGAAATCATACAATAGATATTATGGACGGGTAGAGCTAGCACTTGAGATGCCATGTGTTTCCCTATCTGTGACTCAATTTATGTCCCCGTCTTCACCTCGCCTCAGGTTCTCCTGCTGAATCAGAGCAAAGAGCAGGCGCGATCAGCTGGATGTGTCACAGTTGTAAAGGAAACATTTTGTGAAAATGAATGCACTTTTAAAACCTGTTTAACTTTGTGCGGCAGGACGGCTTTTTGAAAGGTCTCTTCTAATAAATATGTAGTTCAGGAGATATTTTTTGAAGGCTACGCTGTCTCTCTCGGGGATTAAAAGATCACTGCTGGCTTTTGTGTGATATCTTAAGATAGCTCTTTTTGATCAGAGTACAGGCTTAGACACTGCTTAGTAACTGACACGCTGCTACTTTGAACTCAAGGAAGCAGTGTAAGAAGACAACAAGCAAATTTTCTGTTTTAACATAAACGTCTTTATTCCCTTTCTCCTCCTTTTTTTCTTTGTTCTTGGGCAGCGTTTTCCAAGAGCAGTGCCCTCTACTGCCATGGAGACTAAACAACACGAGTGTCAGGGTAGTGCATCCCTTCTGTTGTAGCCAGTAGTACTTAGGCTTCACTCTATTCTGTATTCTACAGTGTATGTGGAGGTATTAGCTCATAAAACCCTCCTACTGTCATATGAACCCACTGACGTCCCAGAGCTCTATATGAACAGCAGGGCTCTGATACTTAGTCCCAAGCTGTTCCTGTTTGCCCAAAACGATCAGGCCTGGCCTCGTGCTCTCTACCTGATCTAGTTGACTGGGCTGTGTAAGTTAGGTAGGCAGTCCCTGTCTCCATCCCCCTCCTCCCTCCCAATATGCACTTGGACCCGGGCTCAGGCTGCACCTTTTGTGTTCCACAGGGATAGGGGGGCCAGATGGAGGAATTTGATTAACCAGCAGTGGAGGACCAAATGTTCAATTGGATACAGAACCAGTTGGAAGGCGGGAGGGAGCGAGAGATGAGGCAGGGTAGAGGGAGAAATCTAAAATGGCTGGTCATGTGCGCCGGCCAACACTTTCCAAAGGGGAGCCCAAACAGACACTGAGGTGTAGTAATGCAGAAGCCCTTTTCCAAGTACCAGCTGGGCCTTTTAGGAGCCTCTATCCCCACAGCAGACACTCGGCAGCCTCCGAGCAGCTTGACTTTACCATATGTGGAACTTTTTTATGCTCCACCTGGTTTCCCCAGGGGACCTGTGCCGCTGGGACGCCGGAGGCAGGTGAATTGCTCTTAATGCAAGGCACTGAATCACTGGGCCAACAACATGAGGGAAGTGCCTAGGGAGAGGAAATGGATCTGCAGAAAGACTGGCGCGGACTGGCGCGACCTTGGAGCTAGTGCCCGCTGCGGAGCAGAAAACGAGGCCGCGTGACGTGTCATTGTGCTTCCACTCACCACACACCTCCGCTTTAATAATCCACACTTTTATTTCTTACATAACATTACGTATCATTCCTCTAAGTGCTTTTTCAAAGTGGAACTTAATCCATTTGTAAACTGAATGCCTTTCTTAGTTTCCATTTAGAGCCTCTGAGTTTGTCCCTGCCTCTTCCATTTCCCTTTTATCTGTTTCATTCTAGCTGTTTCATGTAATAATCTATTGATATGGATTTTGCAGTATTGGTTTAGTAAATGCGGTGTGACTGTGTTCTGCTATACAGCGTTTTTGTCACAATCTAATATCCCCATGCAAATACTAATTTACTCAGTGACATCAGTTGTTGTACCTCTGGCTGGTGATAGATTTTTGCCTTGCATAGTTTGAGAGTCCAGACCATCAGGACAGGTAGGTCAGATGAGGGAGAGATTTAGCCTGGACAGTGGGGGTGTGGTCACTCTCCTGCCTGCACCTGTCTCACTGAGTCTGTGGCACAAAGCCAGAGGTCAGGGGTCACCACAGGGGGCTGTCAAGGTCAAAGGTTTATCACTCTCCGAGGGGTCCTGGAGCCATCACTCAGACCCTACAGTACACACGATCTGCCCAGTTGAGTTTTTTCTTCCCCCACTTTTTCTAATCCTTCCAAATGGCTCGGGCAAAACTCCTGACAGCAGCAAGAGAAACAAACTGTGGGGTGTGGAGCTCTAAGCCATCAGCTGGAGATTTCACTTTGAAAAGATTCCCTTTTACTCACTGCCCTTTCCACCAATCAGAGAGCCCGCCAGAGTCCGGGCACCCAGAGCAGCTGCCCTCTGACCCTGCCAGCGGTTGTTGGTTTATTTTGTTTGGGCATTTTAGAGAGGATGGGGCTGCTTTTGACAGGTCAGGCAGCAGGACTTGGATGAGGTCTTTAGCAAAGACAGCCAGAGAGGGAGAATTTCACAGCTCGAGAAAAGACTCAAGCTACCCCAAGCTGGTGTTGCAGTTCCAGTATTACACTCATATTGCTGGAGAGGTTGTCATATTCATTGAGACATGTGGAAAATGGCCCATTTCAGGGGGGGAAAGAGGGGCCATTCATGCAAAGTCAATTCCATCAAGCAGACAGAAATTCCTCGATACCCCTGTTTATGCAGCTGTGCCCTCCGATCAAATTACACCAACCCTCTCGCAACACCCACGCCTCCCTCTACCCCTTATGCCGATCTCCACCAACCTCCCCTGAATGTGCCAGGAGCCTCTGATGGATCTCCCACTCACCGGGGAGGTTCGGAGAGGTAAAGGGACAAGAGGGGGCACATAACCCAGTGTTTCACCTACCCGTAGCAGTAATTGGGGCAAAGCCACGGTGCTTCCATGGGTCAGAGGAGGGGCCTGTCATGTGAGAGGCACGTAGGGGCAAGCAAAGGAGGCACATCCCCAGGGAAGTACTAACCGTCATGCTGTAGCACCAACTCTGACAGACCATAGGGAATGGACCCGCCGCATCGAGCCTGTCAGCTGTTCCAGCAGCGCAGAGCGATCGTGGAACCCTCCGCTGGGACTGTATTACTGAAGGCTTTTCTTCTCTGCCTCTGTTTTATTTTTTGGGTGGGGAGGGCAGGGTTGCGAGTCTATGTGCGAGAGGGGGTGTTGAGGGGTATAATTGAGAGCACAGAGGGAGCTTCGTCTCTCCATCTTATGATTTGGAGGTGAAGACAAGCGCCCTCGGGGGCCCCCTGTCAGAGCTTTTGGGCGCGCTCAGTGCAGACTTCAATAAAAACACACAAAAAGAATTCCCCCACAAGGGCGCCTGGCTGAATTGCTGACGCCAATGTAAAAGATTCCGTTTTCTGTGAATCATTTAGTACGCGACCCTGAGCTCTCTACACAACGTGACAATAACAGGAAACCCCCCTCTGTCCTCCTTATCGTGAAAAAATGAAAATTGCAACAAACCCGGAGAATGCCGAATTATTTCTTTCACACGTACAATTTCACACATCGATCACCCACTGCCACTCCTCTATTTTCCTCTTCCCCTCCCACCTCTCACTCCTCTTTTCTTTTATCTTCTCACTGTATTCCTGTCATGACAAATGTCAAACACAGTCCGTTAGGAGGGTGTTTTTTTTCTTTTCGGTAACCAAGAGCTTGCCAAGTCGAATGTGCACTGGGACAAGACTGCTGCGGAAGCATCACATTGGAGCATCAGCATCAGATATTTCTGTGAAAGTAACAGAAATGTTTGAAGGTGTTGTCACAAGCTCACAGGTTCCTGCTGTTTGTGTGCACCAGAGGGAAATGGCGCCTTCTCACCCCTTTTGTCTCTACCCTCCCTATTGTTGTTTTTAAACTTATTTCTCTGTTTAGTTGTTATCACTTTTATTGTAGTTAAGAATCTCAGCATGGCTGTTTTTTTTTGTGGGTTTTGACAGAGGCGGTCGGTGTTGTAGTCAGAGTTAAAATTAGAGGAGTTGCTTTTCTGTGTGACTTGGAGACATGTCATCTTCTAGAAGCGGTGGGGAGTCTGTCAGTCACAGCCATGGTGTGTTTTAATCATCTCTGTCCCACTTGGAGATGCGCTGACGGTTAGAGTGAGGGTTCCCTCCCCTGGACAATACCAGTATGCTAGAAATCTCATACACTCTGATGTCAAACGTAGGAACCAGTTAAAAAATATGAGACGTTTCTTCCTCAAGTTAATCCTACAAATTCAATGGGGGAATCAAGCGACGTCTTGTGAATTTGAAGACACATCACAAGTGTGTTTGAAGGTTTTTGTGATCTTTCAAAAGATATGACAGCTGGAGGAGATTGGCAACAAAATAGCAGGAGTTTGTCACTATAATAAGAAAATGAAGCTGATAGAATAATCAAAACCCAAGACGTCTTAGAAGCTTAATGAGCGAGGGCTCCCCCCAAGCGAGCAATAATAATAGTGTTTTGTAATTCTATAGCCCTTTTAATAATACCCCAAGGAATTTTAAATAGACATTTCTTTGTAAAGCAAAGTAGGTTAGACTGCAAATTGTATTTTCCATAATGTAGCAGTAATGATGGAAAGCGTCTTTACAGTAGGTTGTTGTGAGACAACATATAGCCCAAAAAGCCAGGAAATGTGCGGCAGAATCGGGCTACAGATTCCCTTAACCCTGTGCAGATTGGCCACTGCACCATACCCATCCAGCTCACACTCCTTTAACCCCAACCCCCGTCTGTGCATGCTCCCTGCAGACCTCTCCAGAGGTATGGCCTCTCATTTCTGAGAGCATCCTCTGACAGTCTTAATGGACAAGTAGTCTCTCTACAAGGCCAGGAGAGCTCTCGCTGAAAAGACCACTCTGGGCATGTCGGGGATAAGTACTGTTTTCCCCTCTCTCATCGTGTCTCAGGCGCATCTAAGGTTGTGTTTATGGGCAGAAATTAAACGGAGCCGTCACACGTCAGTGAAAATGGAAGATGGGGAGAGGAGATTCTTTTGATGCTGTATTCACTTTAGGATATAAAACAAGAGCCGGTAGAACTGGTCAAGAGATGCAAGGCAGCATCTGTAATTATAGAAAAAATATTTAGTTATTAGGAGATCAGTTATATATATAATTATGATATATTTAAAAGTTGTGAAATATAACTCTTAAGCATGACAGCGTTTCTAATTACAGCTGGAGTGAGGAGATTAACATTTTAGGCATTTAATGTTAAGCAGAATGACGTACACCACTAAATTGAGCTTTAAACAGAAGTACTTAGAAAAATATTCCTACAAGCCCCCAAGCAATTAGTCCAGCTGCCTGCCTTTGTCCACCTACCCATTGTGTTCTTTGTAACAACCATTCTCTTATACCTCCACTTACTCCATCCTTTGAGACGCCATTGGAAATCCAGGGCTTGGAGTTGAACCCACAGTTGGTTTAAGTGTAATGAAATGTATGTCATGTCTCTGGCTCTCTCCCTCTGGCTTCCCCTCACCCCTGGCCCCCTGAAAGCACTGCCTTTGACAGGAAGGCCTCTGTGGCTTCTTCTGCAGTGATCTTTAGCCCCTTCAGGTCCCACTGACTATTTCAGGACGTCCCTGCGATTTGAGGGTGGACTCGACCGTTCACGCATGCTTCAGAGCATCGA
The DNA here is from genome assembly GCF_000972845.2 of Larimichthys crocea. Classification (NCBI taxonomy): domain Eukaryota; kingdom Metazoa; phylum Chordata; class Actinopteri; family Sciaenidae; genus Larimichthys; species Larimichthys crocea. The sequence continues at coordinate 13,046,336 of NC_040012.1, forward strand.
CTGAGGAGGAAAATAGACAGATAGACGGAGTGGAAGCTTCGTACAACTAAACCAGCCCTCTGGGAAATCTTACCCTGATGCCTGGCCACATTAAAAAAAAAAAAAAAAAAAAAAACATAGCCTCTTATTAATGTTTTACAGTATGCTTATTGAAAAACACCAGCTTGGCGGTGCTTATTATACATGCTGTGGACCTTTTACTCTGCGGTTTACACAGTTTTTTTTTTCTGTTATGTGTGTTCTGTCCTCTACACATAATAGAAACAGTGACGACAGAAGTCAGGTGCAGTTTTTTTTTTCCTGAAATGATCCAAGCTGAGCCATTCCAGATGATGCACATTAAAATTTGAACCTGTATTGACTCAGTTGCTAGTATCTGTTTATTTATCATATATTCAATCTTCATGTAGATGAGGGCGAACAGATCATGCATGGAACACTTACCTTGCATCCGTATCTGTGTATGTTGATGAGGCCGTGTATGCGATTTACCTGAAGCTTTTGTGAATGTGTGACGGCGTGTATGTGAGTTTGTTCCCCTGTGTACATCTGTGCGTGGACGTGTGTCTGTGCATGGATATTGCAGCTTGGAGAGAGTGTGCATGTCCACTATATTAGACAGAGCGTGTGAGGGGTGCCTCAGCATGTGTGTACTGCTGTCTGTTCAGAGCTCTCGGCGCCAGCAGGGAGCGCCATTCCAATTTACCCATCAGCCGCGGAGGTAGGGGGTAAAAGCGCGGGGCATCGCTGTCGGAGATTTCACATTCGAGGGACGAGATTACCAGTCAGGGGACCCCTGTGTGGAGGTGATGAGGGAGGGAGACTGCAGGGGCACAGTGTGGGGGAGTTGGGACTGTTGGGGGACGGGGGACTGGTGAGAGGAGGGAGGGCAGCACGACTCAGAGCCACCCTGGAATCCGTGGGCTCTCTGTTTTCTGGGGAGCGTAGCTGCCAAGCTGCACATCTGTTTGACACCAGGCGCTGTGGTATGGCAGTCAGGGGCTGTCTGTCCTGATTCACATCTCTTCGCTCTCTAGTTTGTTCTAAGGATCTGGACAACTGCTAAAGCTCTGTCTCTTTAGAGATTCTTGCAAAACTGTGTGTTTTGGAAAAAGAAAAACCCCCAAAACCAAAAGGATGCAGGATCCTTGCTTTCATTATAGCAAGTTATTTATCCGTATGTCTGTGTTTTTCCTTCTACCTACTGTAACAACATCCACAGGAAAGATGTGTTTGTCTTAAAACATTAGAACATAATCATGGCATTGTAAAATCATCTAGAATAGTTACCTCAGACCCAGTCTCCTGTCGGCCGTGCTCGCTCAGCCTGTGTTTGAGTGTCGGCCAAGTCAGCTATGGCTGCTCCAGAGGCCCTGAAGCCTGCTGGGGAGACGGGACATTCCAAACAGCATAACTCATACTTTACACCCTTTCTGGTGCCATTAGTTAATTATATGCAGGTGTTTTCCTTTCTCAGGTTTTTTGCTGTAGATCTAATAAAAATGTAACCATAAGTACATAAAGCCAGATAGACGGAGAAAAGGGAAGGGGGAAACAGTGTGGAGGAAGTGGCTGAATGTGCTGTGTGAAGCAAATTATTGCCCCCATGTAGATTCATCAGTTCTCCCTGCTGGATTAAGGAAGGGCCTTTCTAATGAAGTTCGCCCCGTCAAAATGAAGGGACTAATTCTGATTTAGCTGAGGTAATGAACTTCCCCTCTCCTAGTGAGAGCAGCACCATGGGGCGAGGAGAGAGGGGTGGTTGTGTAGGGGAGGGGGGGGCAGCAGGCTAAGGGAGTCAATTAAGGCAAGCACTGATAATTATAAGCCGGCAGAACGCAGGGGCTGGCTAATTGTACAGTGTTCCATGCCGTGAGCTCAGCCAAGGGGCCTCTCCACAACGCTCTCTTTCCCTGCTCCTTTGTGTGGACCACAGACCCCATAGAGCTACATACCTCAGCCTGACAATGCCACAGTGAGGCTAGCGAAAAAAGCCGGGCATGTGCCCGTAATTAACTTTTTACATTCAGGCCACTCACTCTTTTGAGACCTGAAAGAGATTCCGGTTAGATTCACACCTCATTATTTCTCTCCTCTTTGCTTGCCAGAAAGTTTTTCTTTGCCCATTTTACTGTTTCTTTGCTTGTTTGTATTTTTTTTTGCAGGGCGACTTTCATTGAGCACAAGAGTCTTGGAAAGTCAAGGCGTAGTCACTTGACCTTTATTTCCTTCTAACAAGAAAAAAAACTAGCAGTTTAGAATAGGCATGTATACGGTAAATTAGAGCATTTCAGTGCAGAATGGTGTTTGTGTGGCTGCAGGGGGTCCTGCGCTCCCATGCAATCCATCTCAGCAGCCTGCACTATTTGTCCCCAATGGACCTCCATACCTGCCTGCAGCTGCAGCGCCTACACATCATTCGTTAACAAGTATTCGGCTCTTGCCTTTGTTGTTGTGGATTTCTCCCTTCTCTTTTTTTCTTCTTTTTCTCTGCCTCTATGACCTACACACTGTTCATTTGACCGAGTTTTAGCCATTGTGGGTTTCATCTGTAAGAATAGCTGGTAATGTGGTCGAGGCCAAATACAAAATGGCAGACCATCCTTCAAAGCATACAGAAGCGCCAGATCCTGCTGAAACACCGGCTTTGTCTGGTTTAACAGCTAGTTTCCCTTTGGCAGGATGCAGGGTGATACATGAAATTCAGTGTAGTTTCAAATCTAAAAATATATATATGCACAAAATATTAAATATGCCCCTATTTTGGCACTTTAAAATTTCTTGCAGTACATTTCTCGATTTCTTGACGTGTCTTGCGTAGCACCTGTCTGTTTTATAGATATATAAAATTAGATGTAACAGCCTACAGTGATGTGAAATTTCCTTAATTTTGTCTTTGATATTATGCTGCCATTAGCTGCGTTGCCATAACACAGCTGAGTCATGAGATGAGATGAGTCAAATGAGTCATAAAAGATTGTAAATGCCTAATGTAAGCCATGCATCGAACACAGCAGGTTCTTCAAAAAACTATCAGGCTCTGTTTAGGGTAGTCGCACATGCATTCATTTTGTGCAGACCAAATCATTCACACATCCAGCCTCCGGGTCCTCTGGTATGAAATGGTTTCACGTAATAAAAATACAAGTAAAAGCTGTGTCTTTTGTCTCTTATATCCGTAATATTAACGCTTCAACAATGACTCTTTGGCTTCTTTATTTTCTGCTACAGAGTAAAAATTCTGAGTATCGCCGTATGCATGCACAGGGGCTCTTGGCAAATAACTCAAGTGGAAATGTCTGCTCAGTGCGTTTTAGGGAGAAGAAGCGTCCTTATGTTTTTGTCCCCCATGTTTTGTGAACTCCAAAAGGTGTTCTAGTCGGATAAACCTTTTGTAACATCCATTCAAGCGTTACGCATGTTTATCTCGACACAAAAACCTGTCAGTTTGGTGTTTCTACCTTTGGCCCGGTAGCCAGGGGAGCTGTGAGGCGGTTAATGTAGGCGCTGAGTGGCTGATCCTAGCATGAGCCTAGGCCTGCTCTGATTAGCACCTCCAATGAGCTGCCACGCATCAGAGCTGACATTCTCCCAGAGACATGTTCCCCCAGAATCCTTTGCTCGTGCTGTGCGTGGGCGTCACCACTACTGACATGTCACAGCCAACAATCTCGCCTCAACCCTCCTTCTCCCTCTGGAGGTTGGAAAACAGTGGCATGCATCGAACTTGGGACCCTGACATGGGGTCTTCGCTTAGCTTATCTTTCACTTTTCTCTTTTCTCTTTTCTCTCTCACAGAATATGTCTTTTACATGCCCACTTCCCTACAGGCAAACCGAAGTAAAGCTTTTCCTTTCATGCTGTGGTAGTTTTCCAATCTCTTTGATTTTATTAGCTAGCACTCGACCACATTTCCATCACTGTTCGTGTAATATATTAACTCTGTGATAGAATGGGGTGAATTTTTCAAGGTGCTATGATTAAATCTAGCATTTTAATTTTTACATTTTGCACTTGATTCACTCTGTCCTTCTCAAACTGTGGAGACAGGAAATAGATATTACTAATGTTCCCCCCAGGCGCCAGTTCTCCAATCAGCTTTGGTCCAGAGGGAGTCCATCCCTTTGCGCTCCCACCTACCACCTTCCTACCCCCATCCGCAGCATTCTCCAGGCCTTAATGGGCCTTGTAGTACTTCTGAAATGAGTTTGTTCCTTATGAGCAGTGCTTCTACCTCAAGAGAGCACACCACACGGAGGTGGAGTCAATTTGTATTCACCCATAATTCCCTGGGCCTTAATCACTCTGATTTTCCCCCCATTATCTGTTAATGGATAGTTCCCGCGGAGAGAAGAGAGAAGTAAACCCACCTACTGTTTACAGGCCTGAAGCTGTCTACCATCCACAATCCCGCAGTGGGTTGTATATACTGCAGCGAGTCCGCTGAAAACCAAATCTTCTTGGTTTATTAACATACAGCTCCAACATTATGAAACAGATGGTAGAACGGAAAGCAAACTCTTGATAAAGGTGAAATCCCTCATAAACAAGATTGCTCCAAGCAAGTATTACTGTTTTATGGCAAGGTTCGGCAGATTAGAAACCTGGTATCGCGCTGACCTATTAGTTTCACTGGACCAGCTTTGATTACTATGTTAGTTCTGTCTGTGGCTTCTCCAAAACAACCCGTTCCTGCCTACTAAATATTCTCAATTTGTTCTCCCACTTGTTTACTCATTACTTTCAGCAAAGAAGTGCCTTGATTGATGTCCTTAATATCATTTGTTAGAGTGTGCTGCTTTGGCGACACAAGCAGCATGGGTCCCTCTAAGAGTGAGCTTCAGAGAACCATTCACTATACCCCGGAGAGGAGTGTAAATCTAAGTATCAGATTTTTCTCTTCTAAAGCCAAATGCTAAAAGTGATCCTGAATTCCCCTCCAATTCAAACTGCTCCTCAGCAGAATTGTTTAAATAGAGTAAGGGGCAGTGGCGGTGGTGGTGGTGGGAGGGGGGTGGTGGTGTTGGAACAGAATAAGCTGAGGGAGAGTTTTTAATTAAGCAGTGCCCTGCGTTATACTTAACTACACACGATCATCAGAAAGTTAGACCGTCCTTAGTTACTTTAGTCATCTGGTAGCTGTGCGTTTACACTCAAAGCAAACTAAGACGTCTCTATCAAATTCACGGACACCTTTACCTTCTTAAACTTACAGAATTCAATATGCTGCAGCCGTGTCGCTGTTACACAGAGAGTTCACAAAACTACCCAAGCCAGACCTGCAAGCCCCAGCGTCCCAAACAACCTTCAACGGCACATGAACTTCAGCCCGGATAAAAAAGTAAACAGCGCTGAGAAATAAAGACCATTCTTTTTGAGAGTAGTTTTTCCTCTAGCTCTCCCTCTCCTGTCTTCCACATGGGAGAGATATTAGGCGTTTGTGTTTTAAGGAGCTGTGAAATACATAAACCATGAGCCACAGGAACGCAAGGCCCTGTGGATATGCAGATGGGCTTACTTTGCTGGTGTCAGGGATGCTTAGAGGGAGCAGGCACAGGAGCAGTTCTCATCTAAAGGATTTTCTTAGGAGTGCAGAGGGACAGGGTGGTGGCAGCGGAGAACACTCGGGAGACTCGGAAAACAGAGAGTTGGAGGAGGGAGAAAGAGAGAGATGAGGGTAGAGAGAGAGAGAGCTGACAGTCCCCTGTGGCCCTGTAACTATATCCAGAGTCTGCTCAGTGCATAGAGAGGGGTGGGGGCTCACGCAGGGCCATGCTGATTGGGCAGCCCTGGAGAAGGGCTGGGGGAGCGACAGGAAGTGACCTCAGCCCAATGAGGCAGCTGTAGGGGCGAGCGAGCTGACTTCCTCCCTTGGCTCTCACTAAGAAACAGGCTGCCAGCCTGATTCAACCCCTGTTACACTGCTGAATACAAACCCAGCCCTACACAGGCTGCATCACAGCGGATAACAGAGCACAATTTACTCATTATAGACTCTCAGTAAAACCTCTATTGCTCTCTCAACCACTTTTCTCTTTCCATCTGTCTGTATCTATTTGTCATCTTTACACACAATCCTTTTATCATGTATACAAAGTGTAGTACACTTATGTATCTTACATTTATAAGTATTTTATTTTCTATTGTAATGTCTATTTCATTTATATATTATATTCTACTTTCATTTAAAAATGTATTTTAATTAATTAG